>NC_059286.1:8203181-8223181 GCF_017591435.1 Portunus trituberculatus
ATCTCCTGACCACTCCTTGACTGTTCTGATAACTTACTGGTGTCATGAGAATACCTTACGGAACCATGATGCCTTCCAATTGTCTAGAACCTGTTAGACTATCATTGGAGTCAAAGAAAAAAAAACACACCCTTCATAACCCGCATAACTTTCAATACAGCCTGTTAAGCTATCATTGGAATAATAAAAACACTCTTGATAACCCGTATAACTTTCAATACAGCTTGTCAAACTATCTTTGGAGTCATAAAAACACTCTTGGTAACCCGTATAACTTTCAATACAGCGTTAAGCCCTTCAGTACATCAATTTTTGTCTTGAGATTTGTGTAAGATTAGACCATTTTATGTAGATTAGGAAAGGTTTATGGAGGTCAGAAGATTAATAGCCACAGTCTTCACTATTTTGATCCCTAAATAAGTTTCTGAAGCTGTATAAAGTCACCTAATAGTAAGCAGAATGAATATGGACACACGTCATGCTACTGAAGAGGTTAAACTAAGTGGCTAGTTCTATATCGTTCTTTAAAGGGAGCTGGCATTTCAAGTGTGTCTATTTTTTATTTATTTTTTTTATTTATTTATTTATACCATATGGGCCTTTCACGGGAATTTCTGGGCTAAAGGGGATACATTTTTGTGGTACCTCCTATCTCAAAGTCCATCCGTTAGGAAACCATTGCCCCGAGTGAGGAAGCCCAACCTACACTCGGACCGTGGACAGGATTCGAACCCGTGCGCTTGGAGACCCCTCGGACCCCAAAGCACGCATGGTTCCACTGTACCACGGCGGCCCTTAAGCTGGATCTCTCTCTTACATAAAAATAACAAATCGAAAACTTAGAAAATCTCGATATCTTCCGATAAATACATAAACTATCACTGGAATCACGAGAAAAAAATTCAAAAACCCCAGTAGATGAAAACAAAAACCTGTTATACCATCACTGGAGTCATGGAAAGCCCCTTGAAATCCCCAATGCATTCCACTGTGGCCTGTTCATACCTGGAACACGTCAACCAGAACATGTAGTCACTAGACACCTGCCTGACTGCTTTCAATTCTCCTCAGCCTGCTATGTTAATGTTGTAAAGGATGAGATGAAGGTTTCTCAAAGACTACGCTCAGTGAAAGATTAAGAGGAAATGTACGAGGCGGGTGTGAGAGGATCCGCTGTGGCAACCCTCGTGGAAACAACTAAAGTCAGTACTCAGAAACACTTTGCTCTCTCGCCACCATAGCGGTGGTAAGCGGGGTTTTCAAGAGTGTTTCTCCAGTTAATAGTGTAGAAATCTTGTCACTCTGCCTCTAGAAGAATAAAAACACCTTTAAAAACACTTTACTCTCTCACAACTGTTTCCTAAGGCCATAGAGATCATTATCGGGGTTTTCAAGAAGATTTCTCCAGTTATTAGTATTGAAATCATGTCAATCTATATCCAGAACAGTAAAAGCACCTTTAAAAATGTTTTGTTCTCTCACCACCACTATTTTCAAAGACCACAGGGATGAGTAGCGAGGTTTTGAAGAGTGTTTCTACAGTTGACAGTGTAGAAATCTTGCCACTCTGCCTCTAGAACAGTAGAAACACCTTAAAAGCTTGTGTAAATTGAGGTAAAGCCTTTTGAAATAGTGGAGGTGAAGCGCAGAAGTGTTTGAGAATACGAGTCTTAGAGAAGACACTACTCAAAAAAGACTCGAACATTTCTGTCATGTTTGTTAGTTTTTGTATTTAGTTCGCGATGTGTGAAATTGCCTAAGGTTGCTGAAATAGAATGACGTGTACCATTAACCTCTTCAGCAGCATGACGTGTTTCCATATTCATTCTGCTTACAATTTGCTGATTTAAAACAGCTTCAGAAACTTATGTCGGGATTGAAATAGTGAAAACTTTGGCCATTAATCTTCTGACCTCCATAGACCCTTCCTAATGTCAATAAAATGGTCTAATGACACCCGAAACTCATAGTAAAACGAGAGTCCCAGTACTGAAGGAGTTAATGTTAAGTGGATTAAATTAAGGACATCAACTCTATCAAGCCGTCACGGACACTAGCGCAGCCACCATCTCTCTCTCTCTCTCTCTCTCTCTCTCTCTCTCTCTCTCTCTCTCTCTCTCTCTCTCTCTCTCTCTCTCTGGACTTTTCTTATCTTTTTTTTTTACTCTTTCTTTATTATCATTATTTTTTTTCTATCGTGTGTTCGTAGTAGGATACCCCCTTCCCCCTCTCTCTCTCTCTCTCTCTCTCTCTCTCTCTCTCTCTCTCTCTCTCTCTCTCTCTCTCTCTCTCTCTCTCTCTCTCTCTCTCTCTCTCTCTCTCTCTCTCTCTCTCTCTCTCTCTCTCAATGGCGTCGCAGTCTATGGCAGATCGAGAGAGAGAGAGAGAGAGAGAGAGAGAGAGAGAGTCCATCTATCCATTACAATTTGAAGTTTTTTGTCAAATATTTACAATCATTCCGCTTCCAATTAAGAGACAGAATTGCATGATAGATTCTGTGTGTTTCCTCTACTGCTCTTCCCCTCCTTCCCCTTCCTCCCCTCTATTCCCCAACCCCATCACCCCTTCACCCCTTCATCCTCTCCCTTCTCTCTCCTTCTCTCTCCTTCCTATCACTTCTTTCCTATCACAAACAAGTCTTTACTCTCCTCCTTTCAATTTCTCTCCTTCCCCATCTTCACACCCATTTCCCCAATCCCATCACAACTTCACCCCTTCATCTCCTCCCCTTCTCTCCCATTCTCTCTCTTCTTCATCACTCCTCCCCATCACAAACAAGTCTTTATTCTTCCCCATTCAATTTCTCTTCTTTCCACATCCTCTCATCTACTCCCAAACCTTTCTCTCTCCTATTCTCTATCCTCTCCATCAGTCCTTACCCATCACATTCTTTCCCATTCATTTCCCCCTTTCCTTCCCCTCTTCTCCTCCTCACTAAACCTCTCTCTTTCTCATTCTTAACTATTGATCTTCCCCATTCCTTCTCATTCCCATTCCTACCATTCTTTTCCTCACCATTTCTCTCCCATTTCACTTCCCTATTCCTTCTCTCATTCCGACCATTCCTACTCCTAAAGGCATTCCAGTCCTTACGGGAGAAAGATGAAGGGTCTGTGTGTCTGTCTGTGTGTGTGTGTGTGTGTGTGTGTGTGTGTGTGTGTGTGTGTGTGTTTCTATCTATTTATCTGCGTTTCTCTCTATTTTTCTGTTTGTCTGTCTGTGTGTCTGTTTGTCTGTCTGCGTGTCTGTGTGTCTGTCTGTGTGTGTGTTTGTGTATCTGTCTGTTTTTCTATTTGTCTGTCTGTGTGTCTGTCTGTCTGTCTCTGTGTCTGTTTTTCTGTTTGTCTGTCTGTGTGTGTCTCTCTGTCTGTCTGTCTGTATGTGTGTGTGTGTTTGTTTGTCTGTCTGTTTGTCTGTGTGTGTCTGTCTGTCTCTTTGTTTTTCTATCTGTTTGTGTCTGTGTGTTTGTTTTTTCTGTCTGTGTGTCTGTCTGTTTTTTCTGTCTGTCTGTCTGTGTGTCTGTGTGTGTCTGTCCAGCTATATAAAAATGGCCTTAAATATTGATGTTGTGTTTTTCCCCAGTAGACATAAACTAAATCTGCTTTTCACTATATATATTTCACTCTATTATTTTTCTCTCAGTAAAAAAAAAAAAGAAGAAAAAGAAATGAAAACAGTCTGCATTATGTTCGTTTTCATATATTTTCCTTCTTTTCCTTCTTTTTTTCTTCCTTTCAGGCTTTCTTTTTCACGCGATCACCAGAAGGCAGTTTGAAAGGCAGGTCAAAGAAGTGATTGAGTGGAGGAAGACTGTAGTAGCTAGGAATCAGTCTGACCTCATTAAAAAGACTGCATTAGCAAGGATTTAGTCTGAACTGTCATTAATTAGCAAGGATTCAGTCTAATCTGTTAATAAAAAGATTGTATTAGCAAGGAATTGGTCTGACCTGTAATTAGTAAGTCTGTATTAGTCTGTAATCAGTCTAGCCTGTAATTAACCTCTTCAGGCACTTCCACATTAATTTTGTTTACTATTTATTGATTTTATACAGCTTCAGAAACTTATATGGAGACAAAGATAGTGAAGACTCTGCCCATTAATCTTCTGACCTCCATAGACGCTTCCTAATGTCAATAAAAGCGTCTAATTACACACAAAACTCAAGGTAAAAATGCGTCCCAGTACTGAATGGGGTTAAAAATAAGTCTGTATCTGTGTGTGTGTGTGTGTGTGTGTGTGTGTGTGTGTGTGTGTGTGTGTGTGTGTGTGTGTGTGTGTGTGTGTGTGTTCATTATCTGTATTTTTCTATGTAATTGAGTAAGCCGGCCAAGAGCAACAAAAATAATGTAAAAATAAAAAGGCCCACTTGATTGCCAGTTCCCTTAAAGGTCAAATAGAGTTAATCAAAAGTCTGGGACAAATATCACGAGGAGTGGGAGTCATGCGTTGTCTTGCCTTTCTCTCTCTCTCTCTCTCTCTCTCTCTCTCTCTCTCTCTCTCTCTCTCTCTCTCTCTCTCTTCGAATCTCAGCTGGTGGCGTAGCAGTTCCCTTGTGACTGTTTAGCGTTGTGCTGTCGACATGTTCAAGGACCAAAGTATCAGTATCCAGTATTTTTCTCAAGTTTCCTGTTCTCTTTTACCTTTAATTTCCCTTTTTATCCCATTTCTCATTAGCATTCTTTCTCATTTTCGACTATCTTAAATTCGTAACGTCTTTTTGATAGAGTACGCGGGGGTTTAAGGCTGTTTTTAATGGTCCTGTGATAAATTGGCAGGCATTGTACATTTCTCTGTGCTATCCTTAAGTTTCACTAGTCTGTAATAGAGTATAAGGGTTTTTAGAGCTGTTTTTAAGAGTCTAGTCATAAATTGACATGTTGTTTTATCGCATCCTTAACTTTCATTTGCTTACAACAAAGTACTCTGCTGTTTTTTACGAGTCTAGCCATGAATTAGCAAGAATTCTATTTTTTTTTTTTTTTTTGTGTGTGTGTTATCTTTTATTTTCACTAGTTTAGAATAAAGTTTACGGGTCTTTCAGTGCTCTAGCGATAAATGGACCGGAATTCTACGTTGTTCTATGCATTCCTTTATTTCCACTAATCTAAAGTAGTTTTTTACACCTTTAGGGATAAATTAACGAGAATTCTACATTATTAACCAAATTAGCACTCGTGAGAAGCCGTCCTATCATGTTTCTGTGGCCTTGGAAAACAGTCATGGTGAGAGAGCAAGATGAGTCAAGCTGGCGACATCAACCTGTAAGAGTCATTACATTCACATCGCGGTGGTGTTGAGTGTGAGTGGTGCAACTTTCACTCATATCTTGTTGTCTCACGCTCTGTAATCCATGTGACACCATGATGCCTTAGTTAGTTACAAGTGGTAGAAGTAGTAGTAGTAGTAGTAGTAGTAGTAGTAGTAGTAGTAGTAGTAGTAGTGGTGGTAGTAGTAGTAGCAGTGGTGGTGGTGGTAGCAGTGGTGGTGGCAGTAGTGGTGGTGGTGGTGGTGGTGGTGGTGGTGGTGGTGGTGGTGGTGGTGGTGGTGGTGGTGGTGGTGGTGGTGGTGGTGGTGGTGGTGGTGGTGGTGGTGGTGGTGGTGGTGCAGGTGGTGGTGGTGGTGAGTGGTAGCAGTGGTGGTGGTGGTGGTGGTGGTGGTGGTGGTGGTGGTGGTGGTGGTGGTGGTGGTGGTGGTGGTGGTGGCAGTGGTGGTGTGGTGGCAGTGGTGGTGGTGGTGGTAGTGGTGTGGTGGTAGCAGTGGTGGTGGTAGAGTAGTAGTGGTAGTAGTAGTAGTAGTAGTAGTAGTAGTAGTAGTAGTAGTAGTAGTAGTAGTAGTAGTAGTAGTAGTAGTAGTAGTAGTAGTAGTAGTAGTAGTAGTAGTAGTAGTGGTAGTAGTAGGTGATAGTTTTGTTATGTTCTGCAAGTGGTGTCTGTTATCCTACTTTCTCTCTCTCTCTCTCTCTCTCACACACACACACACACACACACACACACACACACACACACACACACACACACACACACACACACACACACACACACACACACATCACGTGAAAGTTAGTGAAACGTCATCAGTCCCTTTGGTCTTATATTTAGAGAGAGAGAGAGAGAGAGAGAGAGAGAGAGAGAGAGAGAGAGAGAGAGATTGGGCCACTCCTCCCCTCAAAAAGTTTATTTACAAAGGTCACATATTAACAATCAAAAGAGCGTATGGCCTTTCCTAGTAACGACGCTGATCACTGGAATATATTATTAGATTTGCTGACGTTCGTACTAATACATGAGGAAGGGTGGAGAGGAGATGGGAAGAGGGAGAGAGAGGTGGAGGGGAACTGAGTGAGGGAGAGAGAGAGAGAGAGAGAGAGAGGTCGGGGGAACTGGGGAAGGGAGATGCTGGCTGAGCAGGGGATGTAAGATGGTGCAATTCTTGTTTGACGCTGTTCATGTATTTATTTGTGGAGTTGTTTGAGTAAGCGTTTCTTTCTAATCATGGTGAAATTTGTATCCCCTCCTCTCTCTCTCTCTCTCTCTCTCTCTCTCTCTCTCTCTCTCTCTCTCTCTCTCTCTCTCTTGACATGTGAGAGAGAGAGAGAGAGAGAGAGAGAGAGAGAATATTGTAATGAAAAGATATATAAGAGAGAGAAATGAATAAAAGCATACATAAAGAGATTAGGATAAATAACAAGAGAGAGAGAGAGAGAGAGAGAGAGAGAGGAATAAGACAAAAATGGTGTGTGTGTGTGTGTGTGTGTGTGTGTGTGTGTGTGTGTGTGTTTTCTGTCTGTCTGTCTGTGTGTCTGTCTAACTTTATAAAATGAGTGTAAATATTGATCAATGAATTAATTTTCTCTTCGCTCTATAATTTAGTTTTTTTTTTTTACGTCCAATAAAAGAAAAAATAAAGAAAATAGTCTTCCTTATGTTCGTTCTGTTACATTTTCCTTTCCTTCTTTTTTTTTCTTCCTTTCGTTTTTTTTTTTTTTTCTTGTGTTTGTGTTTCTCTTCTTTTTTCTCTTTTCATTTTATTTCTCGTTCTTGGTCATTGCAAGATTATTCTTTCTTCTTTATCTTTTTATTCTCTAATTCCAGTGTTCTCTCCTTGTTCCCTTATCACACACACACACACACACACACACACACACACACACACACACACACACACACACACACACTTGTTCCTTCTTATCATTTCTGATTAATTTCTCATCTTATCTTTTTTCTCACTTTCTCGTATGTAATAAATTCTGTAGACAGACAGACAGACAGACAGACAGACAGACAGATAGATAGATAGATAACTACAAGAACACACACACACACACACACACACGGCCCGGTAGCTCAGTGATTAGAGCGCTGGCTTCACAAGCCAGAGGACCGGGGTTCGATTCCCCGGCCGGGTGGAGATATTTGGGTGTGTCTCCTTTCACGTGTAGGTGGTGTTCACCTAGCAATGAGTAGGTACGGGATGTAAATCAAGGAGTTGTGACCTTGTTGTCCCGGTGTGTGGTGTGTGCCTGGTCTCAGGCCTACCCGAAGATCGGAAATAATGAGCTCTGTGCTCGTTCCGTAGGGTAACGTCTGGCTGTCTCGTCAGAGACTGCAGCAGATCAAACAGTGAAACACACACATATACACAAAAGCGGTCTTCAGTTTTCAATCGTTAGGGCAGAAATCATAAACGTTTTCTACCTTTAGGCGTGAATCAGAAACGTTTTGGTGCAGCTGTATGGGTGACTTAGGTAAGTAGGTTAGTACTTTCCGAGCAGTGTTTCTTAATGTTATTCCCCCAGCATCATTTCCCCAGGCCACGGAGATGTATTGGGTAAGTCTCTGGTGATATGCGTTTGTCTCTTTGTCTCTCTGGGTAAGGCTGAGTGCTTGCTGAATTGCTACTAGAGTTATGTAAGTCTTTGAAAATTGCAGTAACTTTCCACTAAAACCTATTCAAGTAAGGGGTTATGAAAGAAGACTTGGAACTCTACCCCTCCCAACAGTTACTGCCATTATAGCTTTTTATCCTTTTCAGTACTGGAACGCATTTTTTTCTTGAGATCTGTGTGCGATTAGACCATTTTTATTGATATTAGGAAGTATGTGGAGGTCATAAGGTTAATGGCCACTGTCTCCACTATTTTAATCCTCCACATAAGTTTCTGAAGCTGTATAAAATCGCCAAATATCAAGCACAATGAATATGGGAGCTAGGCATGATACTGAAGGGCTTAAACTATCATTGGAGTCATGGAAAGGTTTAATAAAATTTGATAACTTTTATTAGTTTGATTAAAGGTTTATGAATATCTTTACTATCATCTGTATTGAGTTTCCCATTCCTTTTTTCATTCCTTCCCTTCCACATCCCCCTTTTTTTTTCTCCTTTTTTTAATGAAATGGTTCTCTATGTAAAAGGAAAAATGTGTGTGTGATATCATTGTTTTGTATTTGTATTTTTTTTTTTTTTTCAGTTGCTTCGTGTATTTGTTAGTAAGGCTGGACGGAGGTGGAGCGTAGAGGTTCAGTCTTTCAGTGTTGGGCGTTGGTTGGGGGAGTGTGTCTAGATGTGGCCGTGCTTGGTGTTAGCCACGATTGTCATGGCTTATCAAATCTTCCTCAAACTTGGGATTTTTTTTTTTTTTTTTTTTACGTTGAGGCCTATAGCGCCTGTAGGCACACTTGAAGAGTGTATGGGAACTTGAGAAGCGCTGTTCAGCTTCCCATTTTATTTATAGTGGTACCCATTTTATGGGGCCCATATCACCCCCGAAGCTCATCTTGGGTGTAACCACCAAGAACCTGGGTATCATGGTGATATGTAGGTAACTTTAAACCACTCGACAAATGACAAAGTGTTTAAGGCTGTACGTGGTTGGATTCGAACCTACGTCTGCCCGATCCCACGTTCACCAGCTTATCCACTATGTCACCACCTCCCTTATTGACTTGATAGTGTGTGTGCGTCATACGTCACGTGTGTGTATGTACGTAAACGTGTGTGTGTGTGTGTGTGTACGTGTGTGTGTTTACCAAGCGTTGTGCATTGAGGTGACTAAGACACCACGTGGCTCCTCGCTGGTCCCGCCCTTTGCTCCGCCCCCTCAGGCCAGCCCTGCCTGGCCTGCCATCGCTATGACCAGGGCCACGTACCTTGCGTGGGCGTGGGTGAGCAGGAAGCGATCTTGGTTTGAACTGGGACTGGTGATTATTATTTTTCCATTAAATTGTAGCGGGGAAACCCGCAATGCGGCCCTAGTCTGACAACAAGACTAGTCTGTTCCTGAGCCACCACGTCACACCAGTAGAAGAGTATAACAGTGCGGCGGCAGCGGAGGCAGGGCCACTCGCGCGATCCCGCTCACTGCGCCACGGCACGCACCGCACCACACCACACCACTCCTCACCGCACTGCCACATGGACCGCCACAACCTGCCGTCCCACACGCCGCGTGGCGCACGCTACAGCAGCGGACTCCCGCAGCAGGAGCAGCTGGACGGCAGCGGGCAGGAGTCCCTGGTGCCGGAGTGGTCCGAAGTGCCCTCGCCCTACTGTCCAGAGCAGCCTGATCCTGACAGCGACGCCCTGTGGCTGCCCCTCAGAGAGCCTAACCATGGGGCGCACTCTGTCCACCACGCCCCCGACAGGGACGCCCTCCACGAGGTGCCGGCGCCCTTTGACCCTATGACGCCCGCCTTCCCCTCCACCAACGTCGCTCCGTCTCGCAGGAACCGCCGCGGCGCCGCCAGGAGGAGAAGAAATTCCCAGGAGATGGAGCGAGACCTGAAGGCGCAGCTGGAGCAGCTGAAGCGGGAGCACGAGGTGCTGGCGGCGGAGAAGATGAGGCTGCAGCATGTGACCACACTGATGGAGCAAGAGGTGCAGCGTCGCAAGGAGGAAGACCAGAGGTTGATGATGAGGGCGCTCGACCCTACCAGAGACCTCTTCCGCTGAAACTGACTCTGACACCTTCCTCTTGTGCTGATGTGAACGTTGACACTCGTCGCTTATATGTAAACTGAGGCTGACGCCAGCACCACAGCACCGCGCGCTGATGGTGACGGTGAGGCAGCCTGCACCATCTCAGGATTTTTTGTTTGTTGTATGATTGTTGTCTTCTAAACATACTGTGTATGTATTGAAACCTATAATGCTGTGTGTGTGTGTGTGTGTACCGTGAAATTACAATATACATATGGACCATCCTTCATGTTTTTATCTTCTGGTGATGGGAGAGACTGGAGTGAGGGAGGGAAAGTGTGAGGTGTGATGGTGGACGGACACACGGCGGAGACGCATGGACAAGACTGACCAGTGAGTTGACCACACCAAGGTAAAAAGAACCTTTCTTTATCTTGGGCCACACCGCGCCACTCAAGAGGAGTGACGACTGACCACAGTAGAACCGCCTCGCAGCGCACGTCACCCACGAACCTGTGGCCTCGCTGGGTAGCAAAGGCATCGATCACAGAAAGACATGCGGTAATGAAAACAAAGGCATGAAACAACAGAAAACGAAAACATGAAACAACAGATAGGCATGAAACAGAAAACAGAGGCATAAAACATCAAACAGCAAGGCATCAAACAACAAAAAACTAATGCACCAAACAAAACAAAGCAAAAAAATACAGAAAATAAAGCCATAAAACAACAGAAAGCCACGAGACAACAGAAAAATAAGCATGACACACAGAAAGACAAGCCACACACACACACACACACACACACACACACACACACAGGACACAAAGACACGGAACAAGGTAAAAAAAAAAAAAAGCATGAGACAGAAACAAGAGTAACAGGATGATGAGTGGAGCGTTCGTTGAATTGAGTGATGATGAGGAAGAGGTAGTGGTGGAATAGTGAGGGAGTGAGATGAGGGGAGACATTAGGCAGGCTGGTAGGCAGGATGGAGAGAAGTGAGGGGAGGCACTAGGAAGGCTGGCAGGCAGTAGGGAGTGAAGTGAGGGGAGGCACTAGAAAGGCTGGTAGGCAGGAGGAAGTAAAGTGAGGGGAGGCAGGTTGGCAGGCTGGCTGGTTGACAAGGACACGAGGGGAGGCAGTGACGAACGAGTTCCCAGAGGGGTCCCGCAAGTGTCAGGTTCCACGAGAGATGAGAGCACCACATGTGACGGATACCGGAACTAAGACCAGCAACTAAAATCGACCCAGCGTGAACTGACTCGAGAGGGCAAACAGAACCCCGACTGGCAGTGATTTGACCCGAGGGAGTCCAGAAAAGACCTTCACATCGTCTGCTGGAATGAACGGTAGAGAAGAATGAACGCCAGGGTAAGCTAGACTGAGCGGCGAGGATTTCTCTACATGCTGTCTCTTATCGTAGAACAGAACGCATAACTTTATATGTTTTTTTTACTAAGGTTCGTATTTAGAGACGCTTTGATCTCTTAGCACGACTATTTTCCAAGGTAACAGATGATTAGCGTGGTTTTCAAGTGTGTTTCCCCAGTTAATATTGTAGAAATCTTGTCATTCTGCCTTTAAAACAATAAAAAATATCCTTAAAAACGCTCTTATTTCTCACCACGACTATTTTGCAAGGCCACAGAGATGATTAGCGTGGTTTTCAAGTGTGTTTCCCCAGTTGATAATGTAGATATCTTGTCACTCTGCCTCTAGAACCATAAAAATACCTTTAAAAACGCTCTTATTTCTCATCAAGAATATTTTCTAAGGTCACAGAGATGATTAGCGTGGTTTTCAAGAATGTTTCTCCAGTTAATAATGTAGAGATCTTGTCATTCTGCCGGTAGAAATGTAAAAACTCCTTAAAACTTGTGTAGATTTAAATAAAGCCTTTTGAAATAATGGAGGTGAAGCGCAAAAAGAATACGAGTCTCAGCTCAAGATGAAATGTGAAGTGTCCATTTTAGATGATAAGTAAGGGACAGAGTGAGGACGTTCAGTGTAGTAGAGGTGGGGCAGCTGAGTGTCATTGAAGAAGAGTGGATAGTTTCTAGGTGATGCTGGTGCTGATTGGTGATGAATATTGCACCATATTCTAAAACATGTCTTTTCTTTTTTTTATGTAGAAGAGAAGGCCAGCCAAAGGCAACAAAATGTTTGAAAAAAGGCCCGCTTGAATGCTGGTTCTCTAAAAGATAGGTAAAGGGTTAGCCAGATAGGGAGCAAATGCCTCGATAACTCCCTCTTGAAAGAAGACAAGTAGTAGAAAACGAAAAAACAGAGGCAGGAAGAGGGAGTTCCAGAGTTTACCAGTGAAAGGGATGAATGATTGAGAGTACTGGTTAACTCTTCGTTAGAGAGTTGGACAGAAAAGGGATGAGAGGAAGAAGAAAGCCTTGTGCAGTGAGGCCGCAGGAGGAGGGGAGTTACGCAGTTAGCAAGATCAGTAGAGCGGTTACCATGAAAATAGCGATAAAAGATAAAAAGAGATACATCATTTTGGCGGTGAGAAAGAGGCTGAAGACAGTCAGTCAGAGAAGAGGATTTGATGAGACGAAAAGCTTTTGATTCCACCCTATCTAATAAAACAGTGTGAGTCTGTGCCCACACGCCCCCAATCCAGCAGTGTGGGGCTCATGGAAAATATTAACTCGAGCGGCCGATCCAACTACACATACTGCACAGTGGGAGTAAGCTCGTATGAAGAAAAAAGAACACAAGGGTTGAGTTACGAGAAGGGAACGCAATGAATAGGCACAAATGAAAAAGTTATCTCGAGCTCCTGACCCAACTTTACATATTGCACAGTGGGGAGAAGCTCGTATGAAGAACACACGGTTGAACTACAAGAAGGGAATATAATGAATAGACACAGATGGAAAATGTTATCCCGAACGGCTGACCAACTACACATACTAAAACAGTGGGGGAATAAGCTCGTATGAAGAAAAAGAACACAAGGGTTAAACTACAATGGAATATAATGAATAGACAGATAGAAAAAGTTATCTCGACAGTTCGTATTTTTTTTTTTTTTTTTTGTGTGTGTGTGTGTAGGGAAGAGGGCCAACCAAGAGCAAAAAAAAAAAAAAAGATTAAGAAAAGGCCTACTTGAGTGCTGGTTCTCTACAAAGAGGAAAAGCGTCAGCCAAAATTAGGAAACAAATGCCTCGATACCTCTCTCTTAAAAGAAGACAAGTCGTAGAAAGTCGGAAATACAGATGCAGGGAGGGAGAAGAAGAACGAAAGGGTTGGTGCAGGAAGCCGACAGATCTGCACATGGCAGTCTCTGTATGAAACATGGCTTTCTACTCCCACACCTACTCAGAAATGTATGTTACCTGTCCAAGCTTCTCGTAACCCTTTCCGTACTGGGACACATTTTTACTTTGAGGTTTGCGTACAATTAGACCATTTTATTTGCGCCAGGTAGGGTGTATGAAAGTCAGAAGATTAATGGCCAGAGTCTTCACTATTGTAATCCCCCACATGAGTTTCTGAAGCTGTATAAAATCGCCAAATAGTAACCAGAATAGATAATGAAACGCGTCCTGGTACTGAAGGGATTAACTTACTGTAGGGTGAGTCTGTCTCTCTTATCTGCCAGTCTATTTGAGAGCCAGTTTCTCCCCATCTCTTTATTTAATGTAGCTTCATCAAGTCTGAGCCAGTCATCTCTTATCCTACCTCGGTCTGGCGTCATCCTTGTTGAATCTATTACAGGTAATTAAAATCCATTATGAAAACTGGTTTCTTCTTTTTTCTCTATTTTTTTTCCTTTTATTTGACTTAATCGATTTTGATCCAGTCATCTGACCTGCCTTTGTTAAGTAAGTGGAGCTTGTTGCACTTGTTTACTGCTCTATATAACGACCAGTCTCTCTCTCTCTCTCTCTCTCTCTCTCTCTCTCTCTCTCTCTAAGATTCAACCAGAAACTTCTTGTTCTTTCCTGCTCAGACCCTGATGTTTTCCACTCACGCACCACAATAACTCCACCACCACCATTCACCTCACCGCTCTCCTAACCTCACTGTAACAAGATTTAACCAGTAATCTCTTGTCTCTCACCCTCCCCGCTCTCTCTCTCTCTCTCTCTCTCTCTCTCTCTCTCTCTCTCTCTCTCTCTCAGGGGCTACTCTTTTTTACCCTCCCCCCACGCGCACGCCTTCTCCCACACACACCGCTTAACCACGCTCTCCTTCTCCCCTCTCCCGTCTCCCCTCTTCCTCTCTCGTGACACTGGGAGACAAGGCACATAAAAAAATACTGAATCTGTAAGAGAGAGAGAGAGAGAGAGAGAGAGAGAGAGAGAGAAGCAGTTATCACATTATCTTCAGTCAGCTAAAATTTTGAGAACATTCCTTCTCCGCCCACATTCACACCCACACACTACGGTGGTGTAGAGGATAAGGTGTTGAGCATGGGGATCAGGTAGACGTCCATGCGTAGGTTCGAATCCCACCACGTGCCGCCTTGAAACTTTGTCAATTGTCGAGTGGTTTAAAGTTACTTCCCTGTCACCAAGATACCCTGGTTCTAGGTGGAAGTGTAATTGCCTTACTCCAAATATACGCTTGGATGGTGATATGGGCCCTAATATGGATACCACTATAAATAAAATTGCCTGCGCCGCTAATGGGTGAAGGCTGAACAGTGCTACTCATAATCTTTAAGTATACCTACAGGCGCTAACATAAAACACACACACACACACACATACCCACTCAGACACCCACACCCATGCAAACACACACGCACACATACCCACTCAGACACCCACACCCACGCAAACACACACACACAACCACACCACACACACACACACACACACACATACACACACACATACCCACTCAGACACCCACACCCACGCAAACAGACATAAGACTCATAAGAACACGAAGGTTGATGCAGAACGTTACTATATACACGTGCCACTTCTTATATGTAAAAAAAAACATGTCTGTTTATTTCTATTTATCTTCTCTGTGTATTTAATTAATTAATGTATCTTCAAAGTCCCGTATTGACTCTTAACATGAAGGTAGATGCAGAAAGTTACTCTACACCCGTGGCAGTTCTTATATAAAAACGCGCCTCCCAGTTGCTTTTATCTTCTCTATCTATCTAATTTGTCTGATCGTTCTTCTAAACCTGTCACTGACTCTTGAAAACACGGTCTGGTGCAGAAAGGCACTATATATAAGTCTATTCGTGGCAGTTCTTTTATAAAAACGCGCCTCCCTGAACGTTCTTTTTATCTTTTCTATCTATTTAGTTTGTCTGATCTTTCTTCTAAATCTCTCATTGACTCTTGAAAGCAGGAAGGTCTGGTGCAGAAAGGCAATATACATAAGCCTATACGTGGCAGCTCTTATTATATAAATCTCGCCTCCCTATTTTTCTTTTTATTTATCTTTATCTATCTAATTTGTCTCACTTTTTTTTTTCTTAAGTCCCCTATTGACCCTTAAGAACAAGAGGGTCTGGTGCAGAAAAACACTATATATAAACCTACACGTGGCAGTTCTTATATATAAATCTCGCCTCCCTATTTTCATTTATCTTTTCTATCTATTTAATTTGTCTACTCTTTCTTCTAAACCTCTCAATAACTCTTGAAAACACGGTCTGGTCCAAAAAGCCTATGCGTGGCAGTTCATGTACAAAACAAGACACATTCCTGTTTTTTATTTATTTATACTTTTTATTTATGTAAGAGGGAGAACTACCAAGGGCAAAAAAAATTTATCCTCTCTATCTAATGTGTCTAATGTTTCTTTTACATCCCTGTTGACTCTTAAGAACACGAAAGGTTGGTCCAGAAAGTCACAAGTTCTTATATAAATCACCTGTCTCTTTCTATTGACCGCTATCTATAAATTTCAACGATCTTTCAGTCTTTTAAGGCCTGACTACTGAGTGCTGAGTGTGCTGCAGACGTCCACCACAGCACCATAGTCAGCGGGTACATGTAAGGTACACAAGTGAAGCATACGTTTGCACAATGGCCAAGCAAACTTCATCTTAAATACTCTCTTTGTAATTAACTTCAGTTTAATTTACATCATTAACTTCAGGACATGGAAGGATACGTACCTGATCAGTGTGTGTGTGTGTGTGTGTGTGTGTGTGTGTGTGTGTGTGTGTGTGTGTGTGTGTGTGTGTGTGTGTGTGTGTGTGTGTGTGTGTGTGTGTGTGTGTGTGTGTGTGTGTGTGTGTGTGTGTGTGTGTGTGTGTGTGTGTGTGTGTGTGTGTGTTTTTTGTTTTTTTTACGTAAGGAAGAGGGCCAGCCTAGGGCAAAAAAAAGAAAGTTAGAAAAAGGCCCACTTGAGCGCTGGCTCTCCAAAGAGTTCAAAAAGTGCCAAAACCGTCAGCCAAATTAGGGGAGCAAATGCCTCGATACCTCCCTCTTAAAAGAAGACAAGTTGTAGGAATTCGGAAATACAGATGCAGGGAGGGATCGAGTTCCAGAGTTTACCAGTGAAAGGGATGAATGATTGAGCGTACTGGTTAACTCTTGCATTAGTGAGTTGGACAGAATAGGGATGAGAGGAAGAAGAAAGCCTTGTGCAGCGTGGCCGCAGGAGGAGGGAGGCATGCAGTTAGCAAGATCAGTAGAACAGTTACCATGAAAATAGCGATAAAATATAGAAAGGGATGCAACATTTCGGCGGTGAGAAAGAGACTGAAGACAGTTAGTCAGAGGAGGGAGTTGATGAGACGAAGAGCTTTCGATTCCACCCTATCAAGCAAAGCTGTGTGACTGGAACCCCCAAACATGCGAAGAGTACTCCATACAGGGACGGATAAGGCCCTTATACAGAGTAAGCAGTTGGAGGGGCGAGAAAAACTGTCGGAGACGCCTCAGAACACCTAATTTCATAGAAGCTGTTTTAGCAAGAGATGAGATGTGAAGTTTCCAGTTAAGATTATGAGCAAAGGACAGACCGAGGATATTCATTGTGGAAGAGGGAGACAGTTGAGTGTCATTGAAGAAGAGGGATAGTTGTCTGGAAGGTTGTGTCGAGTTGATAGATGGAGGAATTGAGTTTTTGAGGCATTGAAAACTACTAGATTTTCTCTGCCCCAATCGAAAATCTTAGAAAGATCGGAAGTCAGGCGTTCCGTGGCGTCCCCGCGTGATCTGTTGATTTCCTGAAGGGTTGGACGTCTCTGAAAGAACGTGGAAAGATGTAGGGTGGTATCATCAGCGTAGGAGTGGATAGGGCAAGAAGTTTGGTTAAGAAGGTCATTAATGGATAATAGAAAGAGAGTGGGTGACAGGACAGAACCCTGAGGAACACCACTATTAATAGGTTTAGAAGAACAGTGGCCGTCTACCACAGCAGCAATAGAAGAAGGAGAGCTGTCTTTAGAGGGTAGGCTGTGACTACCCCCTTGAGTTGTGTGTGTGTGTGTGTGTGTGTGTGTGTGTGTGTGTGTGTGTGTGTGTGTGTGTGTGTGTGTGTGTGTGTGTGTGTGTGTGTGTGTGTGTGTGTGTGTGTGTGTGTGTGTGTGTGTGTGTGTGTGTTTATAGGAGAAAAGATATCTTAGAAGGAAAAAATGTCATGTAAGAAATCAAGATAAGATTAGATTAACCACTTCAGTGGAAGCCATTTTTTCCTCAAAAAACTTCATTTTTTTACAGGGAAAAGATTAAATGCTGGAAAATTTACGAATACTTATTTATCTACTTATTTATTTATCTAACATTTTCACCTTGAGATTTTTGTGCGATTAGACCATTTTATCTACATTAGGAAACGTCTATAAAGGTCATCACTATTTTTAGTATGGATATAACCCCTTCAATACTGGGACACATTTTCACCTTAAGACTTGTGTACGATTAGACCATTTTATTGGCATTAGGAAAGCTCTATGGAGGTCAAAAAGATTAATGGCCACAGTCTTTACTATTCTAATCCCAACATGTGTTTCTGAAGCTGTGTGAAATCAAAATAGTAACCAGAATGAATATGGAAACGCGTCCTACCACTGAGAGGATTAAACTGTTAGGTATTGATGCAACTCGCCTCCCATGCACGTGTTTCAGATAAGAAGACACGTAATATTCCATCTATTAAGTCACTCATTACTATTTCGAGAAGTTTTACGGGTATGGTGGGAGCGAGTGACTGTTTCCGCCATATTCAGGAACGCTTCCCTCTCTCACCGCGACCATTTTCAAAGACCACGTAGACGATTAGCCGAGTTCTAAAGAGTATCTGCCTTATCGATGATGCAGAAAGCCTGTTAACATGCCATTAGAATTACAGAAATGCCCTTGAAAACTCGTGTCACTCTAATTAGTCCTTTTAAACTAATGAAGGTGTCACTAGAATAACAGAACCATCCTTAAAACTCGTGTCACTTCAACTAGAGCCCTTGGAAAACAGTGGAAGTGTCACTAAAATTATACAGAACCATCCTTAAAAACCCGCATCATTTCAACTAGACTCCTTTGAAACTAACCTCCATAGACCCTTCCTAATATCAATAAAATGGTCTAATCTTACACAAATCTTAACCCTTTCATTACTAGGACTTCCATATTCATTCTGCTTGCTCTCTGGTGATTTGATACAGCTTCAGAAACTTATGTAGGGATTAAAACAGTGAAGACTTTGGCCATTAATCATCTGACCTCCATAGACTCTTCCTAATGCCTTTAATATGTTGAAATCGTACACAAATCTTAAAGTAAAAAGTGTTTCCCATTACTGAATTGGTTAAGACCGAGTAGCTATTTTACATGTCTTGAATAAGGGCTTGATATATCTATGTAGAGAAGAATGTGGATATTCACCATAATTCACTGTTCCAGGTGCGAGGGTTCACCAATCTGCCGAGCGCTGCCGGAAAGGTAAGTGTGTGTGTGTGTGTGTGTGTGTGTGTGTGTGTGTGTGTGTGTGTGTGTGTGTGTGTGTGTGTGTGTGTGTGTAAAACTAGCGAACAATATGGACAGCTTTCTTCCTCCCTCTCTCTCTCTCTCTCTCTCTCTCTCTCTCTCTCTCTCTCTCTCTCTCTCTCTCTCTCTCTCTCTCTCTCTCTCTCTCTTCAGGTTTTCTGGTATGTATTTACTTATTTATTTATTCATTCGTTCGTTTACTGATTGATGTGTTAATTCTTTCTCTTATTTTATTTTTTCCACTCTCTTGGATTTGTTCATTTCTTGTTCGGTTTATTGCTTCGTTTATCACTCTCTCTTTCTCTTTATATATGTTTTGTTTACTAGGTTCTGCTTCCTTGACCCTTTAATACCATGACGCGTTTCCATGTTCATTGTGTTTACTATTTGGGGATTTTATGCAGCTTCAGAAACTCATGTGGGGGATTAGAATAGTGAAGACGGTGGCCATTAATCTCCTGACCTCCATAGACCCTTCGTAATGTCAATGAAGTCCCCTAATTATACCCAAAAATTATGGTAAAAATGTTTCCTAGTATTGAATGAGTTAATGGGCAGAGTCTTCACTATTTTAATCCCCAACATGAGTTTCTGAAGCTGTATAGAATCACCAAATAGTAAGCAGAATAAATATGAAAACACGTCATGCTATTAAAAGAATGAGTAAGCGAGGGTAGGGCGTAGCGTGGGCTGAATGTCAAAGCAAGAGTTGAATGTCAAGATGTGGGTTGTATGTTAGGGCGTGGGCGTGATATGGGTGTGGTGGTGTGGGCCAGGAGAGGTGGGTGGAGCGTGAGGGTGGCAGGAGGAGTAATAGGACTGGAGTACTGGAGTTTGCCCATTCTCACCTTAGTATGAGTGAAACAGAGAGGCAGAGGAGCTAAGGGACAGGAAAAGCACACACACACACACACACACACACACACACACACGAAAATAAGAAGGAAAGAAAAATAGAGAAAAAATCAATAAAAACAAACTATTTTATTCTCAACTGTGAAAAAAAAACTTTTGTGGAAAACCGAAAAATAGAGAAAAAAAAATTAAAATTAAAAGGCACACGCACGCACGCACGCACGTATAATTCTCTTTAGCACCGCACGATTTCCGTTATGCAAACAAATTTACCGAGAGAGAGAGAGAGAGAGAGAGAG
>NC_059286.1:8225681-8233181 GCF_017591435.1 Portunus trituberculatus
AGCGTGCTAACCACTACACTACGCGGTGTGTGTGTGTGTGTGTGTGTGTGTGTGTGTGTGTCATTCCCCAGGACAGCAGACAAGCAGACGATACAGCGGTAGATTTAATCGCTTTCAAGAACAGTCATTACTGACTAACCGCGGTGTCCTGTCTGGCCCTGCTTCACCCCGCGTCGTGTTCCCGGTAACTGACATGTTGCTACTGGAACGTTTGGCTCTCCGTAGTGACAAGTGACAACTCTCTAAGAACCAACTGCATTCAAGGTCCCTCCATTGTTTTGTATCCTGCATGAGTGTATGAGTGTGTGTCTCACCGGATGTTCCTTTTTTTTTTTTTCTTTCTTTTGAACCGCATTCGTTCTGTTCTGTTTTCTTTGTTTTGTTTTGTTTTTCAATTCTAGGATACATTTTTTCATATTCTAACTTCATCCTGCTGATTCAATTTCGTTTATATTTTCGAGAGTCACGCTTTCAATGGCTGCAAATCTGTAACTACCTGATAACGAGGAAGGAGGTGGGACGTCATAGGAAACACCATTGAAAGACACATTTGAAACCCTCGATAACATTCAATACAACCAGTCGAAACTTGAGGATAATCGAGGAGGCGGGAGATATGTTTACATGGGACAGATATCGTTGGTTCGCTTCCCTTCCCTGGCTGGCTGGCTGGGTGAAAGACCGCGATGTGTTTGGCTGTCATTGTTGGTTCAGCTGGTGGTGCGAGAGAAAAATTCCAGACATGAACGCCACTGTCAAGAATGAATAGATAGGAGGCTGAGGCTGACCATATTGGCAAACCATCTGTGTGTGTGTGTGTGTGTGTGTGTGTGTGTGTGTGTGTGTGTGTGTTTTTATGCATGCCATGGCGCAATATAACGTTTGCATTGCGCCATTCTGTAAGCGTAGACATGAGAGTAATGCTAACGTTGCAGTTAGGGTCAACAACCAGGGCAGCAAACGATCTGAGGGCGCTGAGATGACGAGAGGGGCACGACAAGTGTGGCGCAAGGTCCCTGAGGTCAGTGGTCAGAGCAGGACAAGGGCTCGTATTCTCAAACAGTTCTGTGCTTCACCTCCACCATGTCAAGAGGGGTTTATTCAAATTCACACGATTTTTTAAGATGTTTTTACGGTTCTAGAGACAGACTGACTAAATTTCTACATTCTTAACCGGAGATACACTCTTGAAAACCTCGCTAATTATCTCTATGGCCTTGGAAATACAGTCGTGGTGAGAGAGCAAAGCGTTTCTAAATACGGACCAGGAAATAACGCATTCAACCTTGAGAGAATTCTAAGGAGATAGAAATAAACACGAAGGTTTTAAAAATAGGAACGAGTGGCTAGCAGGCTCAGTGATCAGGTTGCCAAGGTGGAATCTGTAGAGAGCTGTGATACATTTATGGATGGAATGATACACGGAGATAGGTTTGTATCTTTTATTCAGCGACTGTTACGTGTAGGCTTGATGGCATCCCACACTGCCTCTTGTGCTCTTGGCTTCTTGTATTCAGTCAGTCACTCAGTCAGTCAATATAGGCAGGCAGGCAGGCAGGCAGGCAGTCAGACAGTCCATAAAGACAGGCAGTCAGTCAGTCAGTTAAGGCAGGCAGACAAGTAGGCAAGCAGTCAGTCAGTCAGTCAGTCAGTCAGTCAGTTAGTCAGTCAGTCAGTTAGTCAGTCAGTCAGTCAGTTAGTCAGTCAGTCAGTCCGTCAGTTAGTCAGTCAGTCCGTCAGTTACTCAGTCGGTCAATCAATCAGGCAGTTAGTCAGTTAGTCAGTCAGTCCGTCATTTAGTCAGTCAGTTAGTCAGTCAATCAGTCAGTCAGTTAGTCAGCTATGTCAAGGCTAGGGAATGTGTGAGCTGACTATGTTTCCTTGGATTAAGTTAGGATAAGTTAGGTTAGGTTAGGTAGAGAAAAAAAGTTAATTATATTCCCTTAAGGACAAGTTAGGTTAGATTAGTTATGAAATAGAGTTTAATTACGTTTCCTTAGGTTGAGTTAGTACTAGTTGGGTTAAGTTAGGCATGAGTAGAGTTTAATGACGCTGACGCAGGAAAAGTTAGGTTAAGTTAGATACAAATACAGTTTCATAACGTTTACTTAGCTTAAGTTAGGATATGTTTATTTAAGTTAGGTTATGTATAGAGGTTAATGATGTTCTCTTATGATAAATTAAGGTTAGTTTAGGTTAGATTAGATATAAATAGAGTTTTCTTTAGTTAAGTTAGGACAAGTTAGGTTAGGTTACGTGTAGATAGAGGTTAATTACCCCCATGTTCTGCTGGGTAAAGTTAGGTTAGGTTAAGATAACTGCTGCTGGCAACTGCTCGATATCTGTCACTGTAGTCAGCACCACTCAGCACCGCCGTTGGGAGAGCTGGTGTCAGGATGGGGGCGGGGGGAAGGATGCTGGCGAGTGTGGCCCGTCAGCTTGTCAGTGTGTGTGTGTGTGTGTGTGTGTGTGTGTGTGTCACCGTCACATAGGGCTGCTTGTCACTCACAGAATTGTACAAACGTGACGCAACCCCGCATCCACTCTTATCTCTCTCTCTCTCTCTCTCTCTCTCTCTCTCTCTCTCTCTCTCTCTCTCTCTGTGTGTGTGTGTGTGTGTGTGTGTGTGTGTGTGTGTGTGTGTGTGTGTGTGTGTGTGCATTGTGTGTGTGTATTCACCTAGTTGTATTCACCTAGTTGTAATTTTACAGGGCCTGGGTATCATACTCGTGTGGCCCCGTCTCCATATCTACACACATCCAACTTTCCTTTAAAACTATGCACACTCCTTGCTGACACCACCTCCTCACTCAAACCATTCCACACCTCCACACATCTTTGTGGGAAACTATATTTTTCACATCCTTCAAGCATATTCCCTTGGCTATCTTTTTACTATGCGATCTTGTAGTTCTATTTAAGTTTTCCTCTCTCAACATCATTTGCTCATTATCCACTTCATCCAGTCCATTCAACAGTTTATAAACCTGTATTAAATCTCCTCTTTCTCTTCTTTGTTCCAAGGTAGGCAAATTCATTTCTTTTAATCTCTCCTCATAGGTCATTTCTGCCAATTCCGGAACCATTTTTGTTGCCATTCTCTGCAATCTCTCCAACTTCCTTATATGCTTCTTTTTATAAGGGGACCAAACCACTCCAGCATATTCCAATCTTGGTCTAATTACCATACTAATTAATTTCTTCATCATATCTTTATCCATATAATGGAAGGCTAATCCAATATTTTTATCAAATTATACGTTTCTCCAAACATCTTATCAATATGAGCCTCAAACTGCCCATGGTCTTGTATTATCACTCCCAAATCCTTTTCCTTTTCCACCTTTTTCAACACTACTTCTTCACCCATCTTATATGACCCTCTTGGCCGTCTTCCACTCTTCCCATCTCCATCACATGACTTTTGCTCAGATTAAATTCCATTTGCCACCTCTTGCTCCACTCCCAAATCTTATCCAGGTCTGCCTGTAAAATTTCACAATCTTCTTCACTCTTCACACACCTACACAACTTCGCATCATCCGCAAACAAATTAATATAACTGTTTACTCCTCTGGCATGTCATTAATATATACCAGGAAAAGTATTGGTGCCAGCACTGAGCCTTGTGGGACTCCACTCTCCACCACCAACCAGTCCGACTTTGCATCCCTTATTACCGTTCTCATCTCCTCCATCTCAAGTAGTTTTCCATCCACTTTAACACTTTTCCTTTCAGTCCTCCATAAATCTCTACTTTCCATAACAGTCTCATGTGAGGTACCTTGTCAAAAGCTTTCTTTAAATCCAAATATACACAGTCCATCCATCCCTCTCTCTTGTATTTTGTCAACCACTCTTGAATAAAAGCTCAGTAGATTTGTTACACATGACCTCCCTTTCCTGAAGCCAAATTGATGATCCGATAATAACTTATGATCCTCCAGGAACCGTATCCAATATTTCTTTATCACCCTCTCACAAATCTTACCGACCACACTTGTTAGAGACACAGGTCTATAGTTAAGAGGCTCTTCCTTACTGCCTCCCTTATAAATGGGCACCACTTCAGCTCTCTTCCACTCTACTGGTACTTCCCTGTTTCTAATGAACACCTTATAATATCATATAATGGATCAATCAATTCTTCTCTACACTCCTTCAATAATTTTCCTGAAACTTCATCTGGTCCCATCGCTTTATCATCTTTAAGTTCCTCCAACATTTTATATAACTCCTTTTAGGTATCTTAATGTCATCCATGTGCACATTTCCTTGTACATTCTGAGGCTTTACAAACATTGTTTCTTTAGTAAATACTTGCTGAAACCTATTATTTAGCAATTCCGCTATATTCTTAGGGTCATCTACTATCCCTTGCTCTCCTTTTAATCTTTCAATGGACTCTCTCTTTTAAGTTTACCATTTATGAACCTGTAAAACAATTTTGGATGTTCCTTACTCTTGTCTACAATATCTTTTCAAATTTTCTTTCTTCCTCCTCCTTACCCTCACATACTCATTTCTCGCCACTCTATAATTCTCCTTATTTAGTATATTCCTGCTCTTTTCCATCTTTTCCAAGCCACATCTCTTTTCCTTAGCCTTAACACAAGTTGCATTAAACCAATCCTTTCTTCCTTCCTCTCTCGGTTTATACTTTGGTACAAATTTCATAACTCCTTCTTTATAATATTTCATAAAAATCTCATATTTCTTTTGCACTTCTCTGATTTGTAACATCTCCTCCCAATCTAATTTTCTGAAATAATTTTTCAAACTTTCTGTGTCCATCTTTCTATAATTCAATCTACCACTCCTGTATGTCTCGTCCTTCCTTCGCTGTGTTGTTGCTATCTGCATTTCCATAACCACATGATCACTCTTTCCCAAAGGACACTTGTATTGTATATCTCCACATAGGTACACTTCTCTTGTTAACACCAAATCCAGTCTAGCCGGTTCATCATCTCCTCTATATCTAGTATTTTCCTTCACCCTCTGTTCCATCATATTTTCCATCATTAGATTAAGAAATCTCTCTCCCATGCTTCCTCTCCAACACCACTTACTAGATTTTCCCAATCCACCTCCTTACAATTAAAATCTCCTACTAGTATCACCTTTCTTTTTCCAGATAATACACTTTCCAAACTCTGTAAAGTATCCTTGATCATATTGTCGTATTCCTTAATGTCCAAGAATTTGTTTTAGGAGGTACATAGGTCACCATGATTATTAATTCTTTTCCATCACTTTTTATCCTTATGCTTATCACTTCTGCGTTGTTCTTCCCATACCAAACCTTATCCACATTTATTTATTTCTTCGTCATAATCATAACTCCTCCTCCACCTTTACTCTCTATCCTTTCTCCATATATTATATTTATTATCCAAATTTATCTTTGTTTTTCATGCAATTTTGTCTCAGTCAAACACACTATATCAGGCTTCTCCACTATCATATAGTCTTGCAATTCCAATCTACTTGACAGTATCCCATCTATATTAGTATACATTACGGTCCACCCACTGCTCCCTCTAGGGGTTCCTCCGTATTCCTTCTTTCCACATACCACTTTCTGACTCTCTCTCCTATAACTCTCCAAAAACTTTTCTCTTTCCTCCTCAGACCGCTCATCATTTTTCCTTCTCGCCTCTTCCACCAATTCCTTATATCTTCTCCTCTCTTCCTCATTTCTATTCTTTCTCACAAACACCTCTTTACAACCTTCTATCTCTCTTAACTTTGATGTTCTATATAGGATATCCTCCGCAGATTGTTGTGACTTCAGTACTACTTTAATCGGTCTGCTCACTCCTCCTTATACGGACCCAGTCTATGGATCTCTTCCACTTCTTCTTGTAGGTCTTTTTTCATCATCATTTAGATTTTTGAACAGATCTCTTACCGTTTTAATTCTTCCTTAATTCTCTTAGGCTTATATGTTATATTTTGTTCTTTCATCCCAAATATTAACACACTCTTCTTCTTTTCTGCTATTTCCTTATCAATGTTTCCTTATTCTTCATTACATTAACCAGTTCCTTGGACCTTTCTTTTTGTCTTCCTTCAACTGATCTTTAATTATTTCTTGTAATCCAACCATCTCTGCTTCCCTCGACTCAGTCCATTGTGTTTTCTTCAGTTCCCATTCCCTTTCAAACCTTTCATTCTGCTCACTAATCATTTCCTTAAAGTCATCTTTCTCCTTTACTACTCTCTCCATTTTCTCCTCCAACCGTCTCTTGTATTTTTCAACCTCCACCTTCAAGTGTGCATTCTCATCCACCAATCGTTTTCATTTTCCTCCAGTCTCTTAACTCTTTCCTTCAAAGCCTTGCGAATTCTCTATCCTGCTCCTCCTCACTCCTCTGAACTTTTAATTCCTTCACTAACTCCTCAAATCTCTTCTCCAACATTACCAATCTACCTTGCAATGTTGCCCTGTTGAAGCTGGACTCATGCTTTGACTGGCCACTTTCGGCTTTGCTCCTGGGCCTCATCAACATATTTTGAATTTGGTAATTTATTCTTACCGGTCTATCCATTTTTCTTACTCTTCCTGGGAACATGTGGGTGTGTGGTCACTGGGGGCCAGGCCTGGTAGTTACGTGTGTGGTTGGATGCGTTGGCGGCTGCTATGGCTGGCCTTTGTGGGTTCCCGCTCTGTCGTTTGGAGTGTGGAGGTTCTCCCACCTCCGATCACTCCCATGTACACGCCACCAGGCTACGTTCACTCTGTACACTCGTTCACTCGCTCTGGTCGCCCCTCAATAGCAATAACTATTCTCACTCAAGCACATTGCTTAGCGTGTGGAGTGTTAGTTAGATGCCGCTCTTGCGCAGGAGGCACGTCCGCTCTCCACGGAGCGCGGAGTGTGTGTGTGTGTGTGTGTGTGTGTGTGTGTGTGTGTGTGTGTGTGTGTGTGTGTATTTACCTAGTTGTATTTACCTAGTTGTAGTTTTACAGGGCCTGGGCTTTATGCTCGTGTGGTCCCGTCTCCATATCTACACTTATCCAATTTTTCTTTAAAACTATGTACACTCTTTGCTGACACCACTTCTTCACTCAAACTGTTCCACGTCTCAAAACATCTTTACGGGAAACTATATTTTTTAACATCTCTCAGACATTTTCCCTTTCTTAGCTTTTTACTATGCGATCTTGTGCTTCGGATGTCATATTCTTCTCTCAGGATCAGTTTCTCATTATATACTTGGTCCATTCCGTTGATCAATTTATAAACTTGTATCAGATTTCCTCTCTCCCTTCTTTGTTCCAGGGTTGGTAGATCCATAGCCTTTAGTCTCTCCTCATATGTCATCCCTTCAAATTCTGGAACCATTCTTGTAGCCATTTTTTTGTAGTCTCTCCAACTTCTTATGTGTTTCTTTTATGAGGGGTCCACACTACTCCTGCATATTCCAATCTGGGTCTTATTATAGTACTTATCAATTTCTTCATCACTTCTTTGTCCATGTAGTAAAATGCTA
>NC_059286.1:8238181-8243181 GCF_017591435.1 Portunus trituberculatus
CCGCGCCACCACGCCCTCCACGTCAAACACGCTGCTCTCCGGGGCCACACTGTTGCCGTCGCCACCGCCGCCGCGCCCCAGCAGAAACACGGTGCGGGTGGCCCAGCCCTCGCCCAGGTCCCGGGCGCCGCCCCACGTAGCGCGGATGGCCTGGCGCTGGAGGAAGTGGTCGGGTCGGGAGTGCACGAGGAAGAGGAAGAAGAGGCGTGCGGGGCGACAGGCGGCCTCGGCCTCGTGCAGCAGTTCGAAGTCGTCCAAATCAAGGAGGGTGGCCGGGGAGGCGTGTGGCAGGGCGTCCTCAGACACGGGCGGAAGTAGCGGGCGTGGGCGTGGGACGGGGGCGGCCAGCAGGGCGGAGGCCACGAAGTTTGCCACAGTAGCGAGCGTGGCCAGCAGGAGTGCGAATTGCACCAGCCTCAGCAGGCACACCCTCACACACCATGCCCCGCCCGCCCCGCCCTCCTCCGGGCCCGGGCTAGTGCTGCGGCTGCCCCCGCGACTGCCGAGAGTCACCTCCAGCAGGTCGCTCTGCGGAAAGAACATAAAGTCATTAAAGACATGACCGGGATGCCGGGCAGCCCGACAGGACCCTGCAGCCTGGCGGGCCACTCACGCTGGATCTTTACCTTTATACACACACACACACACACACACACACACACACACACACACACACACACACACACTCCAGAAAAAAGCATCACAAAAAACAGTAAGCAAAAAGTACAATCACAATAAGTCCATTTGATCCACAGCCTCACCGCCCCACTCCCGCCCCGTCCCTCCACTCAGACCGCGGCCACACAGGTCACATACATCACGGGACAAGAGCGTGACGTTTGGGATGTGGCCCCTGCACTGCACAGCCGCTACACTGCCGCTACACTACCAGTACACTGCTGCTACACTGCCGCCACACTGCCGCTACACTGGCGCGTGCTTTACATCTCTGTTGATATTAGTGTTCTCGTTACTCTTCAGTGAAGGAGACATTGAAGCTCACTGTTTATGTTTAGACACTCGCCATATTTGGATCAGTCACTTCCTCCATCACTCCGCATAGATGACTCACGAAACAGAAGCGTGGAGATGTTCACTTCATTAAGTTCCTTTGCTACACCAAGGCTCATTCAGACATTCCACCGCGGCTCCGACCTTCTGCTAGTGTCTGCTCTCACTCCTCAGCCTGGCGCCTCTCCCGACACAAACACTAGGAAGCGGAAAGTTGTTGGCGGTCCTTTTCCTTCCTACTGTAGCTACGAACACGGCGAGAGGAGCGAGAGAGAGACTGCAAAAGATATATTGACGAACTATAGGAGAAGTTTGCACCACGTACTCGTATTTACATTCTCGAGCGACGCATTTTGATGAGATTAGAGTCCAACTTTTGCCTTGAGATTTGTGTACGATTAGACCATTTCATTTACATTAGGAAGGGTCTTTGAAGGTCAGAATATTAATGCACAGTCTTCACTATTTTTAACCCCTACTTGAGCGTCAGAAGCTGCTTAACCCCTTCAGTACTGGGACACATTTTTACCATGAGATTCGTGTACGATAAGATCATTTCATTGACATTAGGAAGGGTCTATAAAGGTCAGAAGATTAATGGCCACGGTTTTAACTATCTCAATCCCCCACATGAGTTTCTGAAGCTGTTTAGAAAAACCAAATAGTAACAAGAATGAATATAAAAACACGACATGGTACTGGAGGGGTTATGAGTTCAATTTGTTCAGACCTTGGTGCCTTATCTGTGCTTGCATCAGGGTGTAGTGGGAAATGTTTGGGCTTTCAGTGGTGTTTTGTGTGTTTGTGGTTGTAGTGGCAGTCTCGCATGTTTTAGTTTAGTTACAGTGGGAGTTGCTGGTGTTTTCAAGGTTGTCTCTACGGTTCTAGTGGTAGTTTAGCAGGCTGTAGTGGAAATTATTAGTATTTTATTGAGTGTTTTCAAGTATTTCTCTCTCTCTCTCTCTCTCTCTCTCTCTCTCTCTCTCTCTCTCTCTCTCTCTCTCTCTCTCTCTCTCTCTCTCTCTCTCTCTCTCTCTCTCTCTCTCTCTCTCTCTCTCTCTCTCTCTCTCTCTCTCTCTCTCTCTCTCTCTCTCTCATGTTTAATCTATCCACTGGCAGACAATTCTTACCATTCTTTCCTCTTACCAACACCAATGATTTTTTGTCTCAGTTATTTTTTCACCACAGTCTCTTACGTAGTTCCTTAACCATATAAGAGACGAGATTGGCCTTGCATTCTCCCTCTCCTTTTACGAGTGAGTGTCCGTGCAAACAGATTATTTACAGTGCTGAGTGGTGAGAAGGTGGAAGGAAGACTTAAGGTGAGGAGAGAAAAGAGATTCAGTGTTCGTTGCTGTCTGTCACGTCCTTCCTTGCCCTCTTCAGTACCATGGCACGTTTCCATATTCATTCTAGTTACCATCTGTTGATTTTATACAGCTTCAGAAACTCGCGAGGGGGATTAAAATAGTGAGGAAAGATAGTAAAGACTCTGGCCATTAGTCGTCTCACCTCCATAGAGCCTTCCTAATGTTAATAAAATCATCTAATCACATCCAAAAAGCCAAGGTAAAAATGCGTCTCTGTATTGAACTGGTTAACCTCTTCAGTACATGACACGTTTCTATACTCATTCTGGTTACTATCTGGTGACTTTATATTGCTTCAGAAACTCATGTGGGGGATTAAAATAGTGAAGACTGTGGCCATTAATCTTCTGACCTACATAGAGCCTTCCTAATGTCAATAAAATGGTCTAATCGTACCCCAAAACTCATGGTAAAAAATGCGTCCCGGTTCTAAAAGTGTTAATGACGAAACATTTTGGGATATCTTTTCTTGTTCCTGGGCCCCTTAATTGTTATACTCGCTTGGAATAGGGAAATGTACCTTTTAATCTCCTTTTTCGTGTACATGCTTATAATACTTTTCATTGTTACTTATTGCGTTTTTCCATAATTAGGCTACTAATCACATTGGAGTATTTTTTTTCTAGTATTACAGCCACGTTGAAACTTTACTTTAACTAGAGATGGCAAAATATATTGTTCTTAGCTCCAGATGGTTATAAAGTCTTCGTAATGTTCTTCTTTACTGTTTCTCACGTCTTTTCGTAATTACCAAACCCAAAACTCCCTACCATTTGCGCTATTATGATCCATTTTCCTCTGCCTTCTCTTTTACACACTCGTCTCGCTTCTTTCATCATCTCTCCTTCTTCAAACCCCCGATGACTTCCACTGCAGCCTGTCAATACATGAAGTGCAGCGAATGAATCTGTATATAGATTTCACAAACCTTCCTTCTCATGCCAGTTTCGTCTTTTCCTACACACTTAAATTCATTCTTTTGTCATTCCATCCGTCCTGAAACACTGACGCCCACTGACCTATACCACATCCTGTCAAACCTCGCCTTATTGTGAAAATGTTCATGATTATAGGCACGTTTCTCTGTCCCACGCAAGTCTGGTCATTTTCTTCACACTTGGACAAAAGGCATTCATTTTTTTTTTTTTTCCGTTTTGAAAAACCCACAGACCTACACCACATCCTGCCAAGCCTACATTTATCCCTCCATTGTCTTCGCTTTCTCCCGGAGGTCTCGTGTCTTTTGTTCCTATTCTAAACCGCCTCCACGTCGCTGTGCCACTACTTCAAAAGGCTTTCGTTGAAGATGCATGTGTTTCTACAGCTGTTTTTATGGTTGTAGTGATAGATTAACATGAATTTTGCGTTATTAGAAGGAGAAACGCTCTTCAGAACCCTACCAGTCATCTCTGTGGCCTTAGAAAATGGTCGAGGGAGAGAGCAAAGCGTTTCTGAATATGAGCCATACGCACGAGGAATAAGCTATTTGGTTCCTTCTGTCTTGAAAGGCCGCGTCAGTCAGTGGCTTTCCCAACACGCCCTGCCAAAGTTCAATGGTTCATAACCCGCAGGAATGTCCGGATAGAGGAGGCATTTTGACACTTCCTCTGAAACACGGTACGTCTTTTCACCGCACCTGTATTTATCCAAGGGCTCCAGCTTAAGGTACACTGGTTTTGAAGAGTGTTTGTATTGTTTCAGTGACAGGTTAACTGAATTTGTACATTGGTAACAGGATAGGCACTCTTTCGAAAGGTTCTCTAGTTTAAGTCACACTAGTTTTCAAGGATGTTTTTATTGTTTCAGTGACAGATTAACTAAATTACTGCATTGTTAATAAGATAAATGCTCTTTGAAATGTTGAAAATGTTTAAGTCAGATAGGTTTTAAGGGTGTTTTTATTGTTTCAGTGACAAATTAACAAAATTTCTATATTGTTCACAGGGTAAGCGCTCTTTGAAAATGTTCTAGTTTCACTTACACGTATTTTCAATGCTGTTTTTTTATTGATTCAGTGACAGATTAACCAAATTTCTACAGTGTTCACAGGAAAAAAAAAAAGGTTTTGATTTTAGTTACACGAATTTTTAAGGGTGACTTTTATTGTTTTAGTGAAAGATTAACAAATTTCTTCATTGCTAACAGGATAAGCACTCTTTCAAAAGGCTCTAATTTAAGTTATCCGGATTTCTAAGGGTGTTTTTATTGTTTCAGTGAAAGATTAACTGAAATTCTACGTTGTTAACAGGATAAACACTCTTTAAAAAGTTCTGATTTTAGTTGAACCAGTTTTTAAGAGAGTTTATATTCTTTCAGTGACAGATCAACTAAATTTCTACATTGTTAACAGGATAAGCACTCTCTCAAAAGGCTCTAATTTAAGTTATCCGGATTTTTAAGGATGTTTTTATGGTTTTAGGGAAAGATTAACCAAATTTCTACTTTATCAACAAAATAAACAATTTAAGGTGAAGTTACTGTGGTTTTCAAGAGAGCTTTTTTTTTTGCGGTTCTAGAGACAGATTAACAAGATTTCTGCATTACTAACTCAACGAACTCTTGATAACCCTCTTCCCTGCTACCCTCCTCCTTCTCCTCCTCCTCCTCCTCCTCCCTTCA
>NC_059286.1:8248181-8265681 GCF_017591435.1 Portunus trituberculatus
GTTTCCAAAGCCTCAGAGATGATTAGCTGGGTTTTCAAGAGTGTTTCTCTAATTAATTATGTAGAAATCTTATCACTCTGCCTCTAGAACCATAGAAACACCCTTAAAGCAAACTAGTATAATCTTAGATAAAGCCTTTTGATAATAGTGGAGGTGAAGCACAGAAAAGTTTGAGAATATAAGCCTAAGTTACTACCACGACTGTTTTCAAAGGCCACAGAGGTGATTAGCCGGCTTCCCAAGACTCTTTCTCCTGTTAATAATGGGTGATGTTGTTCATTTATCACTAGAAACGTAAAAAAACTAAAATAGATAAATAAAACACGTGTAGATTAATGAATGTAGATATATATTCTGAATCACTTTGTTCTCTCACCACTACGATTGTTTCCAAAGGCCACAGAGATGATTGGCAGGGATCTCAAAAGTCTTGTTAATAATGGGCAATGTTGTTGTATCACTAGAAGCGTGAAATAAAAGGAAAAATACACAAAAAAACATGTTTATATCAATATGGTCATGTTTCCAAAGGCCACAGAGATGATTGGCAGGGATCTCAAGTATGTTCCTGTTGTTGATAATGGATGATATTGTTGAATTATCACTAGAAACAAAAAAAAAAAAAACATGTCTAGACTAAGTGATAAAGATATCTATACTGAAGTCTTTGTTCTCTCACCACTACAGCTGTTTCCAAAGTCCACAGAGATGATTGGCCAAGATGTGAAGAGTGTTTCTCCTGTTAGTAATGAGTCAACCCTCCAATTATCAACAGAGGCGCCACACATACCCACAGGATAAGAGAGGAAGGGGATAAGAGAATCGTGGCATGTAAGTTAAGAAGATAACAGAATCGTGTAGTGTAAGTTAAGAGGAAAAGAGGATCGAATAGTATATAAGAGAATAAGAGGATCGTGTAGTGTAAGTTATGAAGACAAGAGGATCAAGTCGTGTAATTTAAGAAAACAAGAAGATCGAGTCGTGTAAGTTAAGAAGACAAGAGTATCGTGTAGCATAAGTTAAGAAGATAAGAGGATCGAGTCGTGTAAGTTAAGAAGAAAAGAAGATCGAGTCGTGTAAGTTAAGAGAATCGTGTAGTGGTGTTGTCCTGCTTCTGTACAATCTAATGCCTTTAATTTTCCTGGTCGTCTGTGTGGCGTCGACCTTACTTCATTTTTTTTCCCTCTTGTGTTCTGCCTCTTATCATTCTTTCCCTTTCCTTTTCCTTCTCCGTTTCCTAATCTTCCTTTTCCTGAACCGTTTATCTTTTCTTTGTATTCCCTTGTGTTCGTTTTAGTGACTTCTTCTTTTTCCTTCTTATCGTTATCATTGTCTTTTTCCTTTTTTCTTTTTTTCTTTGTCTTTTTTGTTTCCTCCTTTCCTCCTCTCCCTCCTCCTCCTCGTCTTTATTTTTGTTCCTCTTCTTGTTCTTGTTCTTTTCTTATTATTATTATTATTATTATTACTCATATTATTATTATTATTATTATTATTATTATTATTATTATTATTATTATCATTATTATTGTTATTATTATTATTATCATTCTCCTCCTCCTCCTTCTCTTCTTTTTCTAATACTTTTGATTATTGTAAAGTCATGAAGTCGAACATCTTCTTCATACTCCTCCTCTTCCTCCTCCTCCTCCTCCTCTTTCTTCTTGTTCTTGTTCTTCTTCCTCTCCCGACTCCTCCTCCTCCTCCTTAATTATTGTAAAGTAATGAAGTCGAGCATTATCTTCCTCTTCCTCCTCCTCCTCCTCCTCCTCCTCCTCCTCCTCCTCCAGGTCGTTAGGAAAGGTCAGGCTTCCCACAATCCTGTCCATTTCATTTCCTTCATTCGTCAAGTTGTGGCGGTCAACTTCACTTAAGATTCTGGGCAAGGAATTTTATCTTCTCCCCGGCTAATCACCTCTTCCTTCTTCTTCTCCTCCTCCTCCTCCTCCTCCTCCTCCTCCTTCTCCTCCTCCTCCTCCTCCTCCTCCTCTTCTTATATACATAACGCACGCATTGAGTTTTCTTCTTTTTTTTTTCAATCGACGTGCTTTGAATTAATGTATTGTTTGGTTTTGTTCATATTTCTCTCTCTCTCTCTCTCTCTCTCTCTCTCTCTCTCTCTCTCTCTCTCTCTCTCTCTCTCTCTCTCTCTCTCTCTCTCTCTTTCAACAGTAGCATACCACCATTATCATTAAATCTTCTTCTTTTTTCTTCTTCTTCTTCTTCTTCTTCTTCTTCTTCTCCTTCTTCTTCTTCTCCTCTTTATTACCCGACCAGATTCTTGTTGTCTTGTCCAGCCCCTTCCAGCCCAGCCCAGTACAGTCTAGCCCCCTCCAGTCTAGCCCAACCCAGCCCAGTCCACTGCAGTCCAGTCTAGCCTTGCCCACCCTGCCAAGTCCCTACTCAATTCCATCACAGCTTCTCTTCACCCATCTCGCCTCTCAGCCTCTCTCGTTCAATGCTGCGGTGCTGGGAAGGTGCTGTGTCTATGGGGTTGCTGTCTATGGTGGTGCTGTCTCTAGGGGTGCTGTTTCTAGGGGTGCTGTCTATGGCGCTGCTGTTTATATGGGGATGCTGTCTATGGCCAGTATTCTGAAACGCTTCGCTCTCTCACCATCATTGCTTTCTAAGGGTTCCAGTTGAAAAAATCGTGTTTTTAAGGGTATTTTTATGGTTCTAGTAATGTATTGGCAAAATTTCCTGTTTATTAAAGGGTGAAACTGTCTTGAAAATCCGGCTAGCTGTTTCTCTGGCCTTGAAAAATTGTCGTAGTGAGAGAATGAAGCGTTTTCAAGGATGTTTTATGGTTCTGGTGGTGAATTGGCAATATTTCTAGTTTATTAAAGGGTGAAACTGTGAAACTGTCTTGAAAACCAGGCTAGTTGTCTCTGTGGCCTTGGAAAATTGTCGTGGTGAAAGGGAAAGGCGTTTTTTTTAATATGGTTGTATGTTCTTTGGGATATGAAAGCACTGTACCATACCTCCCAGGACACCGCCACTCGCTTTTAAAGAATCACCCAACGCAAGACTCAACACTAACGATTTTTTTATTCATTGAGAGTGATTTGTGTTTAATATGTTTATAGCTCTGAGTGTCTCCCTTCCTCCCACGGCCTCGTTGCATAAGACTTACTACTTTCTCTCTCTCTCTCTCTCATTCGTATTCTGTTCCTCTCTCTCTCTCTCTCTCTCTCTCTCTCTCTCTCTCTCTCTCTCTCTCTCTCTCTCTCTCTCTCTCTCTCTCTCTCTCTCTCTCTCTCTCTCTCTCTCTCTCTCTCTCTCTCTCTCTCTCTGCACGAGTTCACCAGCGTTCCCAATCAGTATCTATTTCTGGCATTCGTATTCTGTTCCTCTCTCTCTCTCTCTCTCTCTCTCTCTCTCTCTCTCTCTCTCTCTCTCTCTCTCTCTCTCTCTCTCTCTCTCTCTCTCTCTCTCTCTCTCTCTCTCTCTCTCTCTCTCTCTCTCTCTCTCTCTCTCTCTCTCTCTCTCTCTCAATCTCGTTCTCTCTCTCTCTCTCTCTCTCTCTCTCTCTCTCTCTCTCTCTCTCTCTCCCTGCTCCTGCTTCTCTGCTTCCCTGCTTCCCTGCTTCTCTGCTTCCCTGCTTCCCTCTTTCCCTGCTTCTCTCTTGCCTGCTTCCCTGCTTCCTGCTTCCCTGCTTCTCTACTTCCCAGCTTCCTGCTTCCCTGCTTCCCTGCTTCCCTGCTTCCCTGCTTCCCTCTTTCCCTGCTTCCCTGCTTCCCTCCTTCCCTGCTTCCCTGCTTCCCTGTTTCTCTGCTTCCCTGCCTCCATGCTTCCCTGCTTCTCTACTTCCCTGCTTCCCTGCTTCCCTGCTTCCCTGCTTCCCTCCTTCCCTGCTTCTCTGCTTCCCTGATTCTCTACTTCCCAGCTTCCTGTTTCCCTGCTTCCCTGCTTCCCTGCTTCCCTGCTTCTCTACTTCCCAGCTTCCTGTTTCCCTGCTTCCCTGCTTCCCTGCTTCCCTCCTTCCCTGCTTCTCTGCTTCCCTGCTTCTCTGCTTCCCTGCTTCCTTGCTTCCCTCCTTCCCTGCTTCTCTGCTTCCCTGCTTCTCTGCTTCCCTGCTTCCCTGCTTCCCTGCTTCCTCCTCCCTGTGACTTGGGCTTCTCAAGGATGGAGGCTTCAATGCACTTATCATTAATTTTCATGTTTTTTGACCTTATGGGAGGACTAGTGCCTTAGTGGATCTTTTTTTCTTCGTTTTCTTTGTTGACCTTATCAGTATTGTTGTTGTTGTTGTTGTTGTTGTTGTTGTTGTTGTTCCTCTATTGGTTCTGAGTTTCCTTTTGTTGTTCTTTTTGTTTTTGTTCTCTTGTGTTTGTATTTTGTGGATCGGTCTTCTCTCTCTCTCTCTCTCTCTCTCTCTCTCTCTCTCTCTCTCTCTCTCTCTCTCTCTCTCTCTCTCTCTCTCTCTCTCTCTCTCTCTCTCTCTCTCTCTCTCTCTTTTTCACACACACACACACACACACACACACACACACACGACTATTTTTCCAAGATTTCATGAATAATTAAAAGACAGTTTATTTTCTCACTACGCCTGTTTTCCAAGGATCAGCGGGGTTTTCAAGAGTGTTTCTCCAGTTAATAATGCAGAAATCTTGTCACTCTGCCTGTAGAATCGTAAAAAAATTAAAAAAAAACTCGTGTCAATTTAAATAAACCTTGAAATAGTGGAGGTGAAACGCACATTTGTTTGAGAATACGAGCTTGAAACGTTGATTTAAACACTTCTCAGACAAATGGCAGATCTACTCCGTCCTCTTCCTTGTATCCAATCCCGCCACAGCCCCAGACAGCCGCATTCCACCTCAATTCGTGGATCCTTTCACTAGCTCCCATGCCAGCCTGTCCCGTCTCACTCCCTGTCACCCTGCCGCCCTGTCACCCTGTCAATCTGTTGCCCTGTCACTGTCACCCTCCCTCTGTTATCAAGGGTGTCTGTGTTCTGACGAAAACTTAATATGTAGCTTCCTCTCTCTCTCTCTCTCTCTCTCTCTCTCTCTCTCTCTCTCTCTCTCTCTCTCTCTCTCTCTCTCTGTCAATCGCCTTGTTTGTCTTGGCTTCTCTCCCTCAGTTCCTGCTTCTCTCTCTCTTTCTCTCTTTTCTCTCTCTCTCTTCTCTTCTCTTCCTCCATTCTTGTTCTCCTCTCCTCTCTCTCTCTCTCTCTCTCTCTCTCTCTCTCTCTCTCTCTCTCTCTCTCTCTCTCTCCATTCTTGGTTATCTCAAAATCTATCAATTAATCTTTCCCTAACTTCCTTTTCTCTTTTCCTTCTCTCCCTCTCTCCTTCCTTCCCTCCTCTCTCCCTTCCTCTCCTCCTCCCTCCCTCCCTCCTTCCCTCCCTTCCTCCCTCCCTCCTCTCAATCAAACTCTTCTCCCCTACAAGATGATTTACTGACACACTCCTCCTCCTCCTCCTCCTCCTCCTCCTCCTCCTCCTCCTCCTCTTCATGCATGGGTCTACAGGTCAGTTGCTGTTGTCCCTTTGTCATTCTGTTTAACCCTTGAGGCGCTGACGGAGTTCCTGAAGGCGAGACAGGTGTTTTGAAGGGCGCGGAAAGCTCCTGAGGGCGTGGCGAGGGGTGGGAGGGTGTGCGGAATGGATAGAAGCGGCAGGGATGGGCAGGGAGAGGCAGGGAGGGACAGGAAGGCAGAGAGAGAGGTGGTCAGGGGGAGGAGCTTGGCTGGTTAGGGGGTTGGAGGAAGAAGAGGAGGAGGAGGAGAAGGAGGAGGAGGAGGAGGAGGAGGAGGAGGAGTGGGTGATGGGTACACAGGAGGAGGTGACGTGTAGAGCAGGAGAAAGAAGAGGAAGAAGGAAAAGGGAGGAAGAAGAGGAAAAGGAGAGATTAGACAGAAGTAGACAGAGATTGGGAGAACAGAGAAGTTAGAGAGAGAGAGAGAGAGAGAGAGAGAGAGAGAGAGAGAGAGAGAGAGAGAGAGAGAGAGAGACAGACAGACAGACAGACAGACAGACAGACAGACAGAGACAGAGACAAACAGAGACGGACAGGCAGACAGACAGACAGACAGACAGACAGACAGACAAACAGACAGACAGACGAACAGACAGACAGGCAGGCAGGCAGGCAGACAGCCAAACAAACAGGCAGACGGGCAAATTAAAGAAAGAAAGAAAGGACAGAGAGAGAGAGAGAGAGAGAGAGAGAGAGAGAGACATACAGACAGACAGACAGACAGAAAGACAGACAAACAGACAGGCAGACATACAGACAAACAGACAGACAGACAGAGAGACAGACAGACAGACAGACAGAGAGGCAGACAGACAGACAGACACAGCACAGGAAGGCGTAATAACCGGATGCACCTGCCGCCTCAATACGTCAAGAAATGGGCTGATGTGGGCGCTGTAATGAGTGGGCGGGGCTGTGGTGGTCAGGAGTCAAGGGCGGGGAGGGGCTGGGACGGCGGGTGGAGACGGGGCGGGGGCTGGCGGGACGGGGAGGGACGGAAGGAGGGAGGGAGGCAAAAGGGTAAGGCAGTCCTGGGAAAACACTGGCCAAGACTAGACTAAAGGACGGATTTATTAAACGTTTCAGTGACTGATTTGTTCTTTAAGCCTTCAGTATAGTCTATTTATTGGCGCAGTGTTCTATCTATTGGTTCAGTATTGGGAGGGAGGCAAAAGGGTAAGGACAGATTTATGAAAGGTTCCAGTGGCTGTGTTTTATTCTTAGCCCTTTAGTTGTCTATTTATTGGTTCAGTGGTCTATTTATTGGTTTGTTTGTCACACTGAACGAAATGTGGAGAGAGAGAGAGAAAAGAGATAGACAGACAGACAAACAGACGGACATACAGACAGATAGAGACAAAAACAGAAACAGAGAGAAGCAGAGATTAAAAAGAAAAGAAAACGAGAAGGGCTGCAATATGTGAGCCACCCAGTAACCTTTGTGACCTTTGAAAGTTGTTGTGAGCGAGTGAAAAGCGTGACACATTGCTGACTCTTGGCTCGCTGATGAAGACAAGCGTTCCGGGGCATTGCACAAGACGAGGCGTGACAAGAGAGCGAGCTGCGAGTCACAATATTTCACCTTTTAATGAGTTTTTCGTGGCGCTGGCAACTTGTGTGTTTCTCTTCGTTTGCAAGGCGTTTTCAGTTTTCTTTCCTTCCACGATGTCTTTGTTTCATTGTGTGAGCTAGGTTAGGTTAGGTTGGGCTGGGTTGGGAAGGGTTAGGTTTGGTTAGGTTAGGTTAGGTTTGGTTAGGTTGGGCTGGGTTGGGATGGGTTAGGTTTGGTTAGGTTAGGTTAGGTTTGGTTAGGTTGGGTTAATTTAGGTTGGGCTAAGTTGGGTTAAGTTGAGTCCCCAGATCTTTTATATTTTCTCTCCCTAGTGTAGACAAACTCAGAACCCTTTGTGTCCAGGACCGAGTGTTGGTTTCCCTTGAGTGGCTTCCAGGATGTCTTGTATGGAGGGAGCAGGAAGTGGCCGGTAATTGAACGAACCACCAGTTATGTGTTCCTTATCCTCTCCCTCGTCCAGGTTCTCGAAACCTTCAACGTTCTTATCTCTACTTTTTGACAGGGTGTAGTGGAAGTTATTGGGTTTTTAAGGATGTTTTTACGGTTCCAGTGATAGTTTAACAGGTTGTAGTGGAAGTTATTGGGTTTTAAGGATGTTTTCATGGTTACAGTGATAGTTTGACAGGTTGTAGTGGAAGTTACTGGGGTTTTCAAGGATGTTTTCACGGTTCCAGTGTTAGTTTGACAGTTTGACAGGCTGCAGTGAAAGTTATTGGGGTTTTTAAGATTGTTTTCATGGTTTGACAGGTTGTAGTGGAAGTTATTGGAGTATTCAAGATTGGTTGCATGGTTAAAGTGGTAGTTTGACAGCTTGACATGTTGTAGTAGAATTTATTGGGGTTTTCAAGGGTGTCTTCGGATTCTAGTGACACTGTGACAGGTTATAGTGGAAGTTAATGGGATTTTCATGATTATAGAAAAAGTTTAACAGTCTCTAGTCATTGGGAATTTGAAGGGTTTTGAAAAGTGTTTATAGTGAATATTACTGAGGTTTTCAAGGGAATTTTCATGTCAGCAACTCTCTCTCTCTCTCTCTCTCTCTCTCTCTCTCTCTCTCTCTCTCTCTCTCTCTCTCTCTCTCTCTCTCTCTCTCTCTTGTCACCCAAGATGTACCAAACCACTCTTTATAACACGCAAAAGACTCTAGTGAACATTTCTTAAGCTCTGTTTCTCTCCTGAGCCTCGAGTCTCAGCTCACACCTGCCTCTTGCTTCTCTGGGATACGAAATTATTCCCCTCACTTTTTTGTCTCGCTGGAAAGGATAAGTGTTGTCATTTCCTGTGAGGCTCGCCATGGCCACACAGAGCTCGTTGGGCCTTGAATTGTCTGAATTTCCCCCCCCCCCCTTCCCCTCATGTTCGTATGTTTTGTTCGTTCTCTATCTCTCTTTTCCTCTCTCTCTCTCTCTCTCTCTCTCTCTCTCTCTCTCTCTCTCTTTCTCTCTCTCTCTCTCTCTCTCCTCTGTTGTGCAATGTCTTGTGGCTACTAGATGTCGCTCTGACCTTTTAGTTTATGAGCGTGAAACCGTGAAACGTTACACTGCTTTACTCTTACGTAGGCCGTTTCCGTCAGGGTCTCCACTGGGCAATAACCTTCACCGCCGCCCTGTGTCTTCTGTTATATATTGATGATTAACCCCTTCAGTACTGGGACACATTTCTATCTTGAGTTTTGTGTACCATCAGACCATTTTATTGACATTAGGAAGGGTCCATGGAGGTCAGAAGGTTAATGGTTAATGGCTACAGTCTTCACTCTTTTAACCCCCTACATAAATTTTTGAAGCTGTGTAAAATCACTAAATAGTAAAAAGAATGAATATAGAAACGCGTTATGGTACTGAAGGAGTTAAGGTGATTTTTTTTCTCATTTTACTTCTTTATTTTTTACCAGTACACTTCCTTCCTCAGTTCCTCACATTACTAGCACGTTTTCCTTCACTGCATCTACAAGGCTTCTCTAAGTTCTCATTCTCCTGCAGTTTACATCTATTTCCAGCAGTCTCCACTTCCCCCACACACTCCTCTCTGTGGCTTTGCAAAATTGTCATAGTGAGAGTCATAGTGAGAGGGGAAGATGTTTATGAATAAGGACGATGCCCTCCCCTCTCACTACGACAATTTTCCAAGGCCACAGGGACAACTAACCGGGTTTTCAAGACAGTTTGTCCTTTTAATAAACTAGAAATCTTGCCAATCTATCACCAGAACCATAAACTTACTCTTAACTCCTTCATTACCATCACACGTTCATTCTGCTTACTATTTGATGACTTTGTACAGCTTCAGAAACTTATGTGGGGAATTAAAATAGTGAAGACTGTGACCATTAATCTTCTCACTTCCATTGACTCTTCTTAATGTCAATGAAATCGTCTAATCACACCTAATACTCGTGGTAAAAAACGCGTCCCAGTACTAGAGGGGGTTAAAAAACACGAATATCTTCAACTGGAGCCTGTGGAAAGCAGTGATGGTGAGAAGGCAAAGCGTTTCAGAACACTGGTATGTCCTATCGGCTTCTTCTACCGGAGTTTGCGTGCTCCCTTAATCTCCCCGCCCACGCCCATCCCCGCCCCTTGACCCCCGGCGCTGGGTGACGTGCGGAGACTGTGGTTAGCATCCCTGCCTTGCCCCTGGCGTGTCCGGGAGCATGGAAGGGACGCGGGCAGGGGATGGTGGTGATGGTGGTGATGGTAGTGGTTGTGGTAGTGGTGGTGGGACCTTGAACTGTCTTCTCTTGTTTTTTTTTTCTTGTTATCATTGTTCTTCCTCCTCCTCCTCCTCCTCCTCTTCTCATCATCATCATCATCATCATCATCATCATCCAACTTCTACTAGAAAATGTTAAACTATCACTGGAACTACGAAAACATCCTTGAAAACCTTAATAACTCCCATTACAACACTAGAAAAATTTTAAACTATCACTGGAACCACAAAAACACCCTTCAAAACCCAAATAACTTCCCCAACACCACCCAATTCTATTCAACACCTTTCAGAATACGTACTACCTCTTAAACTATCACTGGAACCACGAAAAAACCCTTCAAAACCCAAATAATTTCAACTAGAACCTGTCAAACTATCACTACAACCACGAAAACACCCTTCAAAACCCTAACAACATCTACAACACCACCCAAACTTATTCAAACACCCTTCAAAACACATACTGCCTCTTAAACTATTACTGGAACCACGAAAACACCCTTGAAAAACCCTAACAACTTCACACCACCACCCAAACTTAATCAAACACCCTTCAGAACACGTACTGCCTCCAGCAGAACCCGTTACAAGTAGATAAGAGAAGGTTGCAACATCTACCGGCCCCTGACAGCGACGCACAGGGGTAGCGCGCCTTTATCTGCCTCACAGCGCTTGATTACCTTAAGTGTCACGCGCCGAGAGGTGGAATGTGGCTAAGTAGTGTTAATGAGGCTGAATGGAGCGGGAACACAGTATGGGAGACGTTAAGAGTTAATTGTGCAGGTGAAGCTATTTAGATCTGTTGGTTTTTCTGGTACCTTGGCTGTCTGTCTTTATGTCTGTCTGTTTGTCAGTATGTTTGCTTTTTCTTCCGTTTTAAGTGTGTGCGTGTGTGTGTGTGTGTGTGTGTTAGTGGTAGTATTAGTAATGGTAGCAGCAGCAGCAGTAGTAGTAGTAGTAGTAGTAGTAATAGTAGTAGTAGTAGTAGTAGTAGTAGTAGTAGTAGTAGTAGTAGTAGTAGTAGTAGTAGTAGTAGTAGTAGTAGTAGTAGTAGTAGTAGTAGTAGTAGTAGTGATAGTAGTTGTTGTCGTTATTATTATTATTTCTATCATTATTATATTCCTTCTTATTCTTCTCCCTTTTCTTATTCTTATTCTTATTCTTTTCTCTTTATCATTTTCGTCATTATTATTAGTACTATTGTTATTATTACTATTACTATTATCATTATTATCATTACTATTATTATTATTACTATTATCATTATTATTATTGTTGTTGTTATCATCATCATCATCATCACTATTACTCCTATTATCATTATCATTATCGTCTTCTCCTATATTCAAATACTTGGACAACAAACATATACGATTGTATAAAAAAAAAAATGTCCCCCTCCGACCTTCCTCAATATACAAAAACCTTACCATTGTTTCCTTTCCTTCCACAGCATCAAGGCCACCACAGCACCACAGCACCATAGGAAAGCCACACCTCCCCATGCCCTCCCCACACCCTCCACCTCAATGTATCACCGAGTCTGTGGCAGTGATTCAGGAAGGTGAAGACACGACACAGGGATACGGTAACAATGATGTAGATTGGTCAGTGTTCCTCTTCAGTGTCCCTGTGATCTCATGCCCTCGCCTACAGAGTTACCGCCACGCGCTTGATGACACACAAGGCACGAGGAAGTGTTACCATGTCCCCAAGTCCTTGTGTCGTATTTTGAAACGCTTTGCTTCTCACCAGGACTGTTTTCCAAGGCCACATGGGTGATAAGCGGGGTTTTTACAGTTAATGACGTAGATATTTTGTCATTCTGTCTCTAGAACCGTAAAAACACTTTAAAAAATCCTTTATTCTCTCACCACGACTGTTTTCGAAGGCCACAGGGGTGATTAGCGGGGTTTTCAATAGTGTTTTTACAGTTAATAATGTAGAAATCTTGTCAATCTGCCTCTAGAACCGTAAAAACAACTTAACAACGCTTTGCTCTCTCATCTTGACTATTTTGTAGGGTCGCAGAGATGATTAGCCAGGTTTTCAAGAGTGTTTCTTCAGTTGATAATGTAGAAATCTTGTCACTCTGTCTCTAGAACCATAAAAACACCATAAAAAAAAACTCGTGCAAGTCTAAATAAAGCCGTTTGAAAAAGTGGAGGTGAAGCACAGAAGTGTTTGAGAATACGAACTTAAATGTCTCTCGGTCGTCATCTGAATCAGCGTGACAACCTTGATGGACCGGACTTCCGCCAGGTTACTTACAAAGCTCCCTGTAACTTGTCTTTTTTTTACGTACGAGCTGAAATGTTGCATCTCTTACTATCTTTTATCGCTATTTTTATACTAACTGCTCTACTGATCTTGCTAACTGCATGTCTCTCTTCCTCCTGTGGCCTCACTACACAAGGCTTTCTTCTTCCTCTCACCCCTGTTCTGTCCAACTCCCTAATGCAAGAGTTAACCAGTACTCTCAATCATTCATATCTTTTTCTGGTAAACTCTGGAACTCCCTGCCTGCTTCTGTATTTCCATCTTTCTACGACTTGACTTCTTTTAAGCGAGAGGTTTCAAGACGTTTGTCGCAGACTTTTGGCTAATTCAGTTTTATTCTTTAAGGGGACTGGCATTCCAAATGAGACTTTTTCTTATATTTTGTTGCCTTTGGCTGGTTTTCCCTCTTGCATAAAAACACTTTATCTCTCCCTTTTCATTCCTTCTTTTTTTTCCTATATTTACAGAATGCTGTGGTCAAAAAATGGTTAAAAGTCCGCCGTGAAGTAGGCAGCCGCCAGTGCATCACTGGCTCTCTCCATGCATCTTGGAACATGTGCATCATGATATACACGGCCAACAGACGTGCAAGGTACACACTCCTTATATTATACCAAGCGATGCAAAGCTGCCTTGTCTTGTTTCACTCATCACCTTAATTTTCTACATTTTTCAAACACCCTCGTTTTTCACTTGTAATCGATGATTTTCTATTCGGATCAAAATCTAAATGAAAATTGAAAAAAGTTTCGGCCAAAATTTGTGTAGGGCCGTGACGGCCTTGGGCGCCGCACTGGGGGAGAAGGTGGCTGTCGGGTCCCACCTGGGGCCCAAGGCAGGGAACTGGCAGCAGGTCCTTCGTTTCCTTTGCGGCCTCAAGCTTCAGTGATAATCATCCACTTGCAGTGCCTCATACTAGGCAAGGAGTTGCCATAAGCAAGGGATCAATGTCTACCATTCACCAGATGTTGACCAGAGGGGGAAGTCCTTATAGGGAAATAAGGGCTCCTTCCATAGAGTCTGGTGGAGGGTGTCTCTTGATTGTGGTAGCGCTGAGCTGAATAAATCGCCATGAACGAGGGCACGCTGTGCACCATGCACTAGACACTGGCAGTACGAGGGGAGTCCTTTAGAGGTGAGAGGACTCACTTTATGCTAGTGGCTGGGGCGTAGTGTGTGGCACGCTATGCACCATGCACTAGACACTGGCAGTACGAGGGGAGTCCTTCAGGGGTGAGAGGGCTCCCTTCATGTCAGTGGCTGGGGTGTGGTGTGTGGCACGCTGGGCGCCATACACCAGACATTGGCAGTACGAGGGGGGTCCTTCAGGGGTGAGAGGACTCCCTTCATGTCAGTGTCTGGGGTGTGGTGTGTGGCACGCTGGGCGCCATACACCAGACATTGGCAGTACGGGGGGAGTCCTTCAGGGGTGAGAGGGCTCCCTTCATGTCAGTGTCTGGGGGTGTGGTGCGTGGCACGCTGTGCGTTATGCAACAGACATTGGCAGGACGAGGGGGTTCCTCTACCGTTGAGAGGGCTCACTTCATGACAGTGGCTGGGGCGTGGTGTGTGGCGGGTCATTGCTCATGGCGATCCGTGTGAGGCGCGGCAAGGTTGCCTCGTCACTGCTCTCACACCCTTGGGACTGGGATGGACCCTTGGGGAGGAAGGGTTCGGCCCAGTACCAACCAAGGAAAGCACAATTTAAAGAGTTTCGTCATCAACATCGACCGCTTCGTTATCAAGGAATCGCTTCGTGGGAAAATGCTTCGTGGAAAATATTATCGTGGAAAATCGTATCGTGGAAAATATTATCGTGGAAAATCGTATCGCTCGGAAAATATTATCGTGGAAAATCGCATCGTGGGAAATATTATCGTGGAAAATCGTATCGCTCGGAAAATATTATCGTGGAAAATCGCATCGTGGGAAATATTATCGTGGAAAATCGTATCGCTCGGAAAATATTATCGTGAAAAATCGTATCGTGGGAAATATTATCGTGGAGAATCGTATCGCTCGGAAAATATTATCGTGGAAAATAGAATCGTGGAAAACCGAATCGCAGAAAATATTATCGTGGGAAATAGAATCGCGGAAAATCGTATCGTAGAAAATCGAATAGCGGAAAATCGTGAAATTGTTTATTTATTTATTTATTTATTTATCTATTTATCATTTACTTAATAATACACATGTACTGTGCCATAGTGTTATTTGTACTTGTCGATATCATTTCTTTCTCATTTATAATTCAGACTACGTAAAAATGAATGAGAGAGAGAGAGAGAGAGAGAGAGAGAGAGAGAGAGCTGAACTGACGGATGGTTATATAGAAACTTATATCACTTACTATAAAACCAGATTCTCATGAGTATTTTCTCCTGACTTAAGCTCCTATTCCCAAACACTTCTGTGCTTCACCTTCGCTATTTGAAAAGCCTTTATTTAAATTTACACGAGTTTTTAAGGTGTTTTTACGGTTCTAGAGGCAGAGTGACACGCTTTCTACATTATAAACTGGAGAAACACTCTTGAAAATCCCGCTAATCATCTGTGGCCTTGGAAAATAGTCCTGGTGAGAAAGAAAAGCATTTTTAAGGTGCTTTAACGGTTCTAGAGGCAGAGTAACAAGATTTCTACATTATTAACTGGAGAAACACTCTTGAAAACCACGCTAATCTTCTCTGTGGCCTTGGAAAATAGTCCTGGTGAGGAGCAAATCGTTTTTAAGATGTTGAATAAAGCATTTTTAAGAGTGTTTTTTGCGGATCTAGAGACAGAGGGACACGATTTCTACATTATCAACTGGAGAAGCACTCTTGAAAACCACGCTAATCATCTCTGTGGCCTTGGAAAATAGTCGTGGTGAGAGAGTAGAGCGTTTCTAAATACGGACCTTAGCGACGGGTGGCGGCCTCGCGGGTGGCTGGTGGGAGCTTTAAATGTCAATAGCATCACCGCTCCTGTGCTGGACGGAAAGTCTTTGGCGTGAAGCGGGTCAGGAATGCTGCTTGAGTGAAGCGGAGTGCACCTGGTTGTACTGGTGGTGGTGGTGGTGGTAGTGGTGGAAGAGAGTTAGAAGGAATGAAGAAAGAAGAGATAATAGCAACAAGAGGTTAGGAAAACGGAGGAGGAAGTGGTGGTGGTAGAGGAAGATGGAGGAAAGAATTAAGAGATGGGAAGAGAGGAGGAGATAGTGGGTAAAAAGGAATAATAAGAAGAGATAGAGGATAGATAGAAGAAAATAAGGAGTAGAGAAAGAGGAAGAGAAGGAGGAAGAGGAGAATGATAAGGCCAAATAAGGGAAGAAGAAAGATGAGGATGAGAAGGAGGAGGAAGAAGAATGAGCAAGAGATAAAGACACGAAGAAAAAATTAATGAAGAGAGAGAGGAAGGAGAAGAAGGAGGAGAGGAGGAGGAGGAGGAGGAGGAGGAGGAGGAGGAGGAGGAGGAGGAGAACAAGAACAAGGAGGAGAAGAGGGAGGGGAACACAGTAGCAGTTCTAGCACCACCACCACCACCACCACCACCACCATCGTTCCGTTAGGTGGCGCGGCCTTCAGAGTGCCGCTAAACAACCTTACCTAATTCTTTTTCTTTTCTTCCTATTGTTATTTATTCATTTATTTACATTTCTCTCTTTTTCTTTCTTATTTTTTGCCATCATTTTTTTTCCTTTCTTTTTTTTGTGTGTTCATTCATTTATTTTCTTTACGTTTTTTTTTTTTTTGGTTTCAAGTTTTTCTTCTTTCATTCGTTCATCTTTTCTTTTTTTTTCTTTATTCGTTTCTCTTCTTTTTTTATTTCATTTTTCCTCGCTCATTTTATATTTTCTTTTCATTTTATCTTTACAGTTAATTCATTCATTTTCTTGCTTTTCTTTTGTTTATTTCTAGGAGTGGTTTTTTTTCATCATTCCAGTGGTAGTTTGACAGGCGGCAGTGGAAGTCATTGATGTTTTTAAAGATCATTATCATCATCATCACTATTATCACCATCATCATCTTCAACATCATCATCACCATTATCATCATCATCATCATCATCATCATCATCATCATCATCATCATCATCATCATCACCATCATCATCATCATCATCATCATCATCATCATCATCATCATCATCATCATCATCATCATCATCATCATCATCATCATCATCATCATCATCATCATCACCATCATCATCTGCTTTCCACCATCATCATCATCATTTTGTATCATCATCATTTTTTATCATGTTCTTCTCTTTCTTTTTATTGTAGGGAGAGGACCAGCCAAGGGAAAAAAAAAAGATTAAAGAAAAGGCCATATTGAGTGCTGGCTCTCTCCTAGTCTATGTCTCTATCATTTTACAGGTAAATAAACCTTTTCAGTACTGGGACATACTTTTACCATGAGTTTTGAGTGAAATTAGGCATTTTATTGACATTAGGAAGAATCTGTGGAGGTCAGAAGATTAATGGCCAGAGTCTTCACTATTTCAAACCACCACATAAGTTTCTGAAGCTATATAAAGTCACCAAATAGTAAGCAGAGTGGATATGGAAACGCGTCATGGTACTGAAGAGGATAACAATGCTTCTTAACACTGCTTTCCCTTAAACGGAGACAAAAACACACATGACAACTTGACCAATCATCTCTGTGGCCTTTGAAAACAGTCCTGGTGAGAGAGGCGAGCTTTTCTAGACACGAGCACAATTAGAAGGTCTTTGTCTAATTATTCTTATGTTGTATATCTTCCTCTTTTATTTTCTTAACTTTCTCTCTCTCTCTCTCTCTCTCTCTCTCTCTCTCTCTCTCTCTCTCTCTCTCTCTCTCTCTCTCTCTCTCACTAAAATATTCTTGTTTTATATGTCTACCTCTATTCTATTAGCTTCTTTTCCTTCTCTCTCTCTCTCTCTCTCTCTCTCTCTCTCTCTCTCTCTCTCTCTCTCTCTCTCTCTCTCTCTCTCTCTCTAAAACAGCTGTCCTCCAACCTGTATCATCCTTTTTTCTCCTCATCGTCTCCTCTTACTAAGCACAAAACACCAATTACTCTTAACCAAACCAAAAGAAAAGAAAAAAAAGAGAAAACTCGAGGCTCCAGGGACCAGTTTAGCCGAGAAGGGGGAACCGATACAAGTCTTAAATATTACTTGAGTTAGCTTCCTTTTACAGCTGACGCGTTCTTATTATCATTTTCTCCTTACTATCGTGTCGCGAGGTCTGTTTGGTGCGTCTCGGCTACCAGTAAACGCTCTCTCTCTCCTCTTATAAGCATTGGTTCTCCCTGTGTGTTGATTTAGACAGCCTCAGATGACGTTAACCTCTCAGTGCTTATGATGTGTTTCCATATTCATTCTGCTTACTATTTGGTGGTTTTAGACAGCTTCAGATACTTTCATGGAGGGTTGAAATAGTGAAGACTGTGGCCATTAATCTTCTGACCTTCATAGAT
>NC_059286.1:8275681-8285681 GCF_017591435.1 Portunus trituberculatus
CTCTTCTTCCTCCTCCTCCTCTTCTCCTCCTCCTGCTGCTGCTCCTCCCCTGACAAGCATAGTACAAGGGGCCACCAGCCACAACCAGTCTGCCGTGCGTCGCGTGCAGAGTAATGGAAACTATCAGAACAGATGAAGCGGTTAACTCGCAGGAAACAACTCACCACACTGCTCTGGCCCGCTAACCGCCACTCAGGCCGCTGCCGCCGCGGTATGTGCAGGTCAGGTAGTAATGAGTCAAGACATTGTAAGAGAAGAGGAATTCAACTACACAGCGATTCTGTCCATCTGATTACCTTGAGTCAGACACTGCTGCCGTCACCTCGCCAGAAGAACCTTTAAGAACATAACATCAGAAATTTAACCCCTTCAGTACTGGAACACATTTTTTACCATGAAAGTGTGGTATGATTAGACTATTCTATTTACATTAGGAAGGTCTGTGGAGTTAAAAGTTTAATGGACAGAGTCTTCACTATTTTAATCCCCCACATAAGTTTCTGAAGCTGTATAAAATCACCAAACAGTAAGCAGAATGAGTATTAAAACGTGTCATGGTTCCGAAGAGGTTAATTAAGGAAGCTGCAAGAGGACGCCATGCCTAAACACGTGGCAGTCCCTGTGTGAACAAAACTAGCTAATTCCACCTATCGTCCTCATTCACAATTTGTTTAACCTTCTTTTAACCCCTTCAGTGCTGGGATACATTTTTACCTTGAGATTTGTGTACCATTTGACCATTTTATTGACATTAGGAAGGGTCTATGGAGGTCAGAAGATTAATGGCCACAGTCTTTACTATTTTAATCCCCGATATGAATTTCTGAAGCTGTATAAAGTCACCAAGTAGTCACCAGAATGAATACGAAAGCACGTCTTGGTTGTGAAGGGATTAAAGCTTTACACACAGCACATTCACAAGTCAGGTCATAATAACGTGGGAAATGAAGAAACACTATAGGAATAAGAACACAGTTGGTTATACAAGGTTAATAAATTCCACCTATCATCCTCATTCACAATTTGTCTAACCTTCTTTTAAAGCTTTATAGACAGCACATTCACCAGTCAGGTCATAATAACGTAAGAAATTAAGGAACACTAAAGGAATAAGAACACACAGCTGGCAATACAAAGTTATCAGGTGTCTAGCCAGAGTGTCTCGTTCCTCCCTTGCCATTCCTCTCTTGCATTTCAAAACACAAGGAAACTCAAATCATATACCTGTGATTCCTTGCTGCTACTATATTAACTCACCTATTTTCTACATTACATAAAGATAAAAGGTCTGGAAAGCGTAGAGGAATGAAGAACAATAGTGAGAGGTGACTAGAAAAGGGAAGGGTGTCTGTGGCGGGGCTGGGCGGGGCGGGGATGGGCGTGGCGTGGCATGGCGGTCAGAGGTCACGCAGCCTTAGAACGACTAGACTGAGACAACTATTCAGAAACGTTTTGTTCTCTCACCAAGACTATTTTCCAAGGCCACAGAGAACATTAGCCGGATTTCCGAGAAGGTTCCTGCTGTTAACGATGTGGGAATGTTGTTCAGTCTGTCGCTGGAACTGTAAACCAATCTTAAAAACCCGTGTAACTTATTATATACTCATATTCTGAAACGCTTTGGTCTCTCTCTATCTATCTATTTATTTATCTTTCTATCACTCAATCTATCTACCTATCTATCTATTTCCCTCTTGCGGCGCAGACGACGGGCCCAACACTGCCGCGTACTGATGTTCTCTATAGTGCTGTGTGTTTTCATGTGTGTGATAAACTGAGGCAGGAGAGGACACGGGAGCACGGTTAGCAGTGTCCCTGAGTCCCTGTGTCCCTGTGTTCCTGTGTGTGTGTCTCTGTGTCCTTGTATCCCCGTGTCCCCGTGTCTCTGTGTCTCTGTATTCCTGTGTGTCTGTGTTCCTGTGTCCCTGTGTCTCTGTGTCCCTGTGGCCTCATCTGCCTCTCTCGCTGCCACGCACTTCATGACAGAGAACAGGAATAGCAAATTTGTCAGTAAGCACATCGTCAAATTGAACTAAATGCTCGTTAGCTTCAGGAGCGGTTCAAATATCAAGACAAGTTACTGCGGCGTGTGAAGTGGCCAGTAATATGAGTCACTAAAAGCCGGCGCGGACAATGCGATCAAATGCCAATACCCAGTCAAGCAGTACACAATTAGCGTCCTTCTTACCCAACACACATGCCGCGCATAGCCAGCCTGTTGTAAAGACTGAGGCAATTGAGATTAATATTTGTCATTGCTTTTCTGTATCTTTGTCTGCCTGTCTGTCTGTCTGTCTGTTTGCCTGTCTTCTCCGTCCCTTCTTAATTGTGTAATTCCCATTCCAGCTTCCTCGCTTACGACTGAGAAGCTTGTTGGTGTTGCTTTATTCTGTTGTATTGCTTTGTGTCTCTCCTCCTCCTCCTCCTCCTTCTCCTCCTCCTCTCCTGTGCTGTCCTGTCTCTCTTCCGTGTAGCTAGCTAGTAAGTAGTTACCAAATAACCTTGAAAGGACGAGATCTGTTGCTGTCTGGCTTTCCTTTGTATTCCTTTGTATTCTTCCCCTCCTCCTCCTCCTCCTCCTCCTCCTCCTCCTTCTCCTCCCGCTACGCCGGTCCCGTTGTCCAAGCTGTCCTCCCGCGGGGTTGGAGCAGCAGGTGTCCCGGTGGCCGCCAAGCCTGTCTGTTGGTGCCGCCGCAGGACGCGTGCTCGGGTTGTGATCGAGTGTCTCCCCGCCGCAGGCCACACCCCCCATCTCACCCACGCCTCACCCCACGCCACGCCCACCCCCAACCACGCCCTAGCCAGACAAGCCACAGTACCGCGCCCGCTCCCACGCCCTCCTTTCCACTGCTCTCCCACACCTGTTCTCCCACGCTCTCACGCCCCGGCAAAAAAGTGCTACAGTGCCTCTAATTGGCAGGTTCTCCCTCCTCCATTACCTCTGTCTCTCTTTCTCCGAGTACACTTCTCTTTTTCTCTCCTCTCCCTGCCTCTCTCCCTCCCGTTTCCTCCTCTCCTTGCCTCGCCCTGGGCTGCCTGTGAGACCAAGTAACCTGGTGAGAGTTTTTTTTTTTTTTTTTGGCCTCTCCTTGCATTGCTTGGCCGCGCCCTCTCCCTGCCTCTCCCTGCCTCTCCCTGACTCTCGCTGCCTCTCCCTCCCACCCCTCAACGAAGACACACGCTCAAGACACATAAGGTCAAGTTTTTCCTCCCGACCAGCGCCGCGGGACTCCACAGGGCGCTTGTCTCCGTGGGGGGCGGGAGGCTGCGAGGGGCGGCTGTGAGGGGCGGCTCTAACTCTCTAGCTGTACAGTGACGCCCACACATTGTATCTTGTCGCCTTCCCGCCCCTTTCCTGACCGCTTCTTGGTGTGTGTGTGTGTGTGTGTGTGTGTGTGTGTGTGTGTGTGTGTGTGTGTGTGTGTGATCTATTTAATTTATCATCTCGCTCTTCCCGGTCTTTCTTCGTTGCTTCTCGTCCTCTTCTCGTCCTCCCGGCCTCTCCTCGTCCTCCTCCTAGTCTCTGTTTATCCCTCCCGCTTCCCGTTCCTCCCGCTTCCCTCCGCACCCTTCTTGTCCCCGTCATCTTCCTCTCGACTCTTTCCCGGCCTTTTCTCGTCCTTCCCGTCCTCTTAACACTCCTTCCCGCCCCCTCCACCTCCTTCCCGCTCCTTCTCGCCCCTCTCGCCGCCCTGTTCGCCTGACACACATGCGGTCACATCTCATAACGGTTTAGATGCGAGTCTTTCGTCAGTCGCATCCTCCCCCACCCCCCCTCCTCCCACGCACTGCCGCGGGAGGAGGAAGAAAGGCGGGAGGGACTGGGGGGGGTCGATGTGGGGGCGCGCACGAGCGTTAAGCATCTCAGTCTCAACCCTTAAGTGAGTTTGCGGAGCGTGTGTGTGTGTGTGTGTGTGTGTTCTCTCTCTTCAGTCCTCCTCCCGCCCACCCTGCCGCCCACTCCCTACTGAACACACACACACACACACACACACACACACACACACACACACACACACACACGCACTAATTACTTAATCTTTTTACCTCCTAAACTATATCACCCAACTCCTCCTCCTCCCCCTCCTCCTCCTCTTCCTCCTCCTCCTCCTCCTCCTCCTCCTCCTCCTCCTCCTCCGTCACTCATTAGTACGCACGTGCCACATCTCAAGGTCCTCCCGTGTCCTCCCGCTCAGGTCTTCCCGGTAACATCCTCCCGCCACTGTCCTCGTTTCCTCCCTACTCCTCCTCATCTCCTCCCGCTCTGTTTTCCCGTTAATATCTCCTCAATATCCTCCCGCTCTTGTCTTCCCGCTCATCTCCTCCCGCCCAAGTCTTAAATATCTTTCCGGCTTGTGAATAGTAAACTTCTCGCCCGCTAAAATCTTCCCGCTCATGTTCCTTCACTTGTGTCTTCCCGCTGGTGTCCTCCCGCTGGTTTCCCTCCCGCCCCCCTTGTGTTTGTTTTATTCATTTGGTGATTTTTTTGGTGTTTTTTCTATCAGTTTTCGATGTTTTGGTGTTTTTCTTTTTTTCTCTTTTTCTCTGTTTTTTTCTCTCAATTCCTGATGTTTTTTCTATCTTTTTTTCTCTCAATTCTTGATGTTTTGGTGTTTTTCTCTCTTTTTTTCTCTTTTTTCTCTCAATTCTCGATGGGTTTTTTTCTGCTTTTTTCCTCTTTTTCTCTCAATTTCCGGTGTTTTTCCTGTTTTGTTTATCTTTTCCTCTTTTTTTCTCTCAATTCTCGATGTTTTTTTTCCCTTTTTGCCTTTTTACCTTTCAATTCTCGATGTTTTCCTGTTTTTTTTCTTTTTCTGTTTATTCTCGATATTTTCCTCTTTTTTTCTCTTTTCTTTTTTTTTCTCTCAATTCTCGATGTTTTGGTGGTCCTTTTTTTCTTTTTCTCTCAATATGTAATGTTTTTTTTTTTTTTTTTTTTTTTTTCTCTTTTTACTCTCAATTCTCGATGTTTGGCCAGTTTTTCTCTCAATTCTCGATGTTTTGCCGTTTTCCTTCTGTCATTTCGCAAAGTTGCAGGTGTGTTTGTACAATTAGCCACGTTGTTTGTCCCTCAACGTCCCTGAAGAAACAATTAAGGGCCGCTGCCTCTCTCCTCCACTACCTGTCCTCCTCCCCTACTCCCTCCCTTCCCTCCCTTTCCTCCCTCGTCTCTTCCTCCTCACTCCCTCCACCTGCTCCTCCACCACTACTCCCACCTTTCTACCCTTCTGTCGCCTCCCTCCCTTCCTCCTTCCCTCCTTCCTCTGCTACTCCTCCCTTCTCACCTCGCGCCTTAAAAGGTCAGCCAACACAGCAAGGCACTCCACCAACCTCGCGTCCCTCACCTGCCTTCACCCTCCTCCTCCTCCTCCTCCTCCTCCTCCTCCTCCTCCTCCTCCTCCTCCTCCTCCTCTTGACGCAGATCACCGAACCTGTCTTTCAATCTCGCTTAGCCTGACTCACTTGTCTTGTTCATTTAGAGAGGTCCGTATTTCAGAGACGCTTTATTCTCTCCCCACGAGTGTTTTCCAAGGCCACAGGGATGATTAGCGGGGTTTTCAAGAGTGTTTCTCCAGTTAGTAATGTAGAAATCTTGCCACTCTGCCTCTAGAACCACGAAAAGTTGCTTAAAATGCTTTATTTTCTCTCCACGACTGTTTTTCATGATGATAAGCGGGGTTTTCATGAGTGCTTCTCCAGTTAATAACGTAAAAATCGTGTCATTCTGCCTCTAGAACGGTAAAAACTTGCTTAAAACTCGTGTAATTAAATAAAGCCTTTTGCAGGTGGAGGTGAATCAAAATAAAGTGTGTGTGTGTGTGTGTGTGTGTGTGTGTGTGTGTGTGTGTGTGTGTGTGTGTGTGTGTGTGTGTGTGTGTGTCCATATCCGAAGTATGAAGGTGTAAACGTGAAGGAACTATATGAAATTACACTGACTCGTAATAAAAAAAAGAAGGAAAAGAAAAAAGCTAGATGAACACTGCTCAGGAAACATGAAAACAGTAAAGTCACAATGATGTGTGTGTGTGTGTGTGTGTGTGTGTGTGTGTGTGTGTGTGTGTGTGTGTGTGTGTGTGTGTGTGTGTGTGTGTGTGTGTGTGTGTATAAAAATTCAGTTCCTTCACCACGACTGTTTTCAAAGGACGCGGAGATGATCGCTCGGTTTCCAAGGTTATTTTTCTCACATATTAATACTCTACAATAATTTTTACTCTCATTTTTTCCACCAAGACGCGACACTCGGGCTCGTTTGCAAGCTTCCCTCACTGAAAACCGTTTGTAGAGCCACTGGAGCTTGATAAATGATGTTCTTAAGGCCTTTCTTATCAACTGATGGCCCATAATTCCTATTAATCTCTCAGTTTAAGCATGAATATACGAGAAAACCACCAATACTTCCACCTTCCATAAATGCAGCGCAGTTAGGACGCTTACACCACATAAATCTTCCTATTCCTTAACGTTTGACCGTCTTAACTTGACAATATCTGACGCGCTCTAGTGAAAGTTATTGCAGTCTTCATTGTCTGGCTGTATACTTATGTGTGTGTGTGTGTGTGTGTGTGTGTGTGTGTGTGTGTGTGTGTGTGTGTGTGTGTGTGTGTGTGTGTGTGTGTGTGTGTGTGTGTGTGTGTGTGTGTGTGTGTGTGTTTGGGTGTGGTAGTGTTTGTACTGAGGAGGAAATCGCTTCTAACAACATCCTCTGAAGATTTAAGGACACAAGAACATAGAAATACAAGGGCTAGTTCAGAAAGCCAGCAGGAATACATGTAGCCGTCCCTGTGTTAAGAAACCCTACCTATTTCCACCTATCAGTCCCACCCAGGAGGTTTTGGAGGGTTCTAATGAAAGTTATTGGTGTTCATAAAGTGTTTTCGAGGTTCTAGTGGAAATTACTGGGGTTCTCAAGGTGTTTTCGGGGTTCTAGTGGAAGTTATTGCGGTTCTCAAGTTGTTTTCGGGGTTCTAGTGGAAGTTATTGCGGTTCTCAAGCTGTTTTCGGGGTTCTAGTGGAAGTTATTGCGGTTCTCAAGCTGTTTTCGGGGTTCTAGTGGAATTTATTGGGGTTTTCAAGGTGTTTTCGGGGTTCTAGTGGAAGTTATTGCGGTTCTCAAGCTGTTTTCGGGGTTCTAGTGGAAGTTATTGGGGTTCTCAAGCTGTTTTCGGGATTCTAGTGGAAGTTATTGGGAGTTCACAAGCTGTTTTCGGGGTTCTAGTGAAAGTTATTAAGGTTTTCAAGGTTTCCAAGCTTTTATTGACTCACCACGAGAAACTCAGTGGTCATGTTGTTAATCCCGAGTAGGAGAATTAAAGAAGAGAATCAGACAGACTTATCATTGGAGAAATATGTGAAAATAGTAAGTTTTATACATGAACTCCCATCAGAAAATCTTGCTATTCGTAAAAGCCCCATTTGAAGACATTTATCCCAGACTTTTGGCTAACTCAGCTGGCCTTTTAGGGAAGTGGCAATCAAGTGGGCCTTTTTTGTTATTTTGTTTGTTGTTGCACTTGTCTAGCTTCACCACTTCCCTAGAAAAAAAAAAAAAAGGCTATTAAGAACGGTGTCATTTCTTCTGTAGCCTTTTTCTATATGTAAGAGGAAAAAAAAAAAAAGGCCCACTTACTTGCCAGCCCCCTTGCACCTCCGACAAAGCAGTGGAGGTGAGGTGAAAATGTGTGTTTGAGAGTAAAGGAATTAAGATCCTTTATATAACAAAGGATACACAATGGAACGTGGCGTGGGCGGCAGTGAAGGATCAAGGTCTGTGTGGCTAACTGTTCCCAGCCCACACTCACGCCCACACACACACACACACACACACACACACACACACACACACACACACACACACACACACACACACACACACAGGCAAATTAGCATCCACAGACGCAATTTCGCATACACACATCCACCCACCCACCCACACCCACATCCACATCCACACACACACACACACACACACACACACACACACACACACACACAATACAAATTAGCTTTCACACACCCACCTTTGCATACATCCTCTTTCCTTGCGCCCGCACACACACACACACACACACACACACACACACACACACACACACACACACACACACACACACACTTATACATTTTCCCACTGTCCCCTCTTACAAAACACAGGAAGGAGAAGAGTTGCGTGTGTGTGTGTGTGTGTGTGTGTGTGTGTGTGTGTGTGTGTGTGTGTTCGTGGGAATGGGGATTGGCGTATGGATAAGGGGCGGGATCGTGTCGGGTCGTGTATTCAGTGGTAATGGCACGACATCGCCACGACTTCACTACGACCTCACTACAATTTCACTACGACCTCACTTCGACTTTACTACGACTTGGTGAAGGTCAAAAGGTCTGCTGCTGTTAGTTCCTTTTGTTCCCTTCCTTTGTGTTCCTTTGTGCTGATTAGCGTTTCCTCCTATATACCTCCATTATCTCTCTCTCTCTCTCTCTCTCTCTCTCTCTCTCTCTCTCTCTCTCTCTCTCTCTCTCTCTCTCTCTCTCTCTCTCTCCCTCCATTACCTCCAATAACTTGCCAATCACAGACTTCACTACGATTGGATGCGGGTCATTATCTCTCCTCCTCCTCCTCCTCCTCCTCCTCCTCCTCCTCCTCCTCCTCCTCCTCCTCCTCCTCCTCCTCCTCCTCCTCCTCCGTGTAATGAGAACACATGATAATAGCTGATCACGTTCTCCCCGGTCTGTTTATAAACTGTGTGTGTGTGTGTGTGTGTGTGTGTGTGTGTGTGTGTGTGTGTGTGTGTGTGTGTGTTTAGTCACGTACCGACACACACACTCACACACAGGAATTGGGTCATGAGTTGAATGTGTGTGTGTGTGTGTGTGTGTGTGTGTGTGTGTGTGTGTGTGTGTGTGTGTGTGTGTGTGTGTGTGTGTGTGTGTATGTGTGTGTCAGTAGTAGTAGCAGGATGAGGAGGGATAGAGGTGAATGTGGAAGAGCAGCAGCAGCAGCAGCAGCAGTAGCAGTAGTAGTAGTAGTAGTAGTAGTAGTAGTAGTAGTAGTAGTAGTAGTAGTAGTAGTAGTAGTAGCAGTGGTAGCAGCAGTGCAGTAGTAGTAGTAGTAGTAGTAGTAGTAGTAGTAGTAGTAGTAGTAGTAGTAGTGGTGGTAGTAGTAGTAGTAGTAGTAGTAGTAGTAGTAGTAGTAGTAGTAGTAGTAGTAGAAATAATAGTAGTAGTAAAAGTAGTAGTAGTAGTAGTAGTAGAAGTAGCAGCAGTTGTAGTAGTAGTAGTAGCAGCAGCAGCAGCATTAGTAGTAGCAGTAGCACCAGCAGTAGTAGCAGCAGCAGCAGTAGCAGGAGCAGCAGCAGCAGTAATGTAGTACCAGCTGCCTCAGATATAACGGCTATATAAAACAAGAGACTCGTGAAGAAGGAACACAAACTCATGAATACCAAAGGAGGCGACTCGTGACAACCTGAAGGGGCTGAATGAACGATGAAGGATGAATAACAGCGACAGATGAATCCTGAATGACTAAGATTGGATGCCTCGTGAATGGGTGACGACTGGGTGACGAGTGAGTGAAGGGATGGGTGGCGAGTGAGTGAGGAGTGGGTGACGAGTGAGTGAAAGGGTGGGTGAAGGGTGGGTGAGGGTGGGAAGGGTGACTGTCCCCTCCCAACGCGCCTTCGCCGTCACTAAAGGGCGTCATGCAAACAGAATCCCACAACCTCTCCCGTCACGCCAAACACTCCGCCCACACACACACACACGCACGCACACACACACACACACACACACACACACACACACACACACACACACACACACACCCCGGTAAGCGGCGAGGCAAATGGAAAGCCTCTTAATGTGTGGGGTGTATTCACCTAGCAGTAAATAGGTACGGGATGTAACTTGAGGGGTTGTGGCCTCGCTTTCCCGGTGTGTGTTGTGTGTTGATGTGGTCTCAGTCTTACCCGAAGATCGGTCTATGAGCTCTGAGCTCGCTCCGTAATGG